>NW_006791953.1:0-821 GCF_000442215.2 Lipotes vexillifer | reverse complement strand
TACGCAAAAAAAAAAAAAAAAAGTTCAGTGGGGGGCTTCCCCGGTGGCACAGTGGATAAGAATCTGCCTGCCAATGCAGGGGACAAAGGTTCGATCCCTGGCCCAGGAAGATCCCACATGACGCGGAGCAACTAAGCCCGTGCGCCACAACTACTGAGCCTGCGCACCTAGAGCCCATGCTCCACAACAAGAGAAGCCACTGCAGTGAGAAGCCCGCTCATCGCAATGAAGAGTAGCCCCCACTCGCTGCAACTAGAGAAAGCCCGTGCACAGCAACCAAGACCCAACGCAGCCAAAACTAAAAATAAAAAAAAAAAAGAGTTCAGTGGGGAAATGGGTGAAGGTGGTTAAAGGTACAAATTTCCAGTTATAAGATAAATAAGTTTTGGGAATTTAATGCACAGCATGGTGACTACAGTTAACAATACTGTATTGTACATTTGAAAAACGTTGCTAAGATAGTGCATTGTAAAAGTTCTCAGAACAAGAGAAAAACCTCTACTATATGAGGTGATGGATGTTAACTAAACTTACTGTGGCAATTATTTTAAAATATATACATATATCGGGGACTTCCCTGGTGGCGCAGTGGTTAAGAATCCGCCTGCCAGTGCAGGGGACATGGGTTTGATCCCCGGTCTGGGAAGATCCCACATGCCGTGGAGCAACTAAGCCCGAGTGCCACCACTACTGAGCCCGCGCTCTAGAGCCTGTGAGCCAAAACTACTGAGCCCACGTGCCACAACTACTGAAGACCTTGTGCCTAGAGCCCGTGCTCCACAACAAGAGAAGCCACCGCAGTGAGAAGCCCACACACCGCA
>NW_006791952.1:0-406 GCF_000442215.2 Lipotes vexillifer | reverse complement strand
CACCTTGGGTATTGTATCCATTGGCACTGTCACCGTGAGTAATGTCACCATGGGCACTTCCAATGTGCGCAGTCTCACCATGAGCACCCTCACCAAAATCAATGTCACCATGGGCACTGCAACAATGAGCACTCTCACCATGGACACTATAACCATGCACACTGTCACCATGGGCACAATCACCATTTTGCACTGCCACCATGTGAACCACCGCTATGGGGAATGTCACCATGTGCACTATCACAGTGAGGACTGTCACCAAGGGCACTGTCACCATGGGCACTGCCACCATGTGCAGTGTCACAATCAGCAGTATCACTGTGAGTACTGTCACCATGAGCATTGTCACCAAGGGCACTGACACCATGGGCACTATCACAATAAGCACTATCACCATGACCACTAT
>NW_006791950.1:0-7183 GCF_000442215.2 Lipotes vexillifer | reverse complement strand
CACCACGGGCACTATAACAATAAGCACTATCACCGTGAGCACTATCACTGTGAGCACTGTCACGATGGGAACTGTCACCCTGAGGACTGTCACCATATGCAATGTCAATATGCGCACTATCACCATGGGCACGTCAACATGGGAACTGTCACCATGGGAAATGTTGTCATTGGCACAGTCACCATTGGCACAGCAACCATGTGAACTGTTCCCATGAGCATTGCCACTCTGAGTAATGTCACCACGGGCACTGTCAGCATGCGGGCTCTCACCATGGGAACTGTCATCCTGGGCACTGTCACCATGGTTATTTTCACAAGGGTCATTGTCATCATGGTCACAGTCACCATGTTCTCTATGGCCGTGTTTATTGCAACAATTGGCACTGTCACCATGAGTGATGTCACCATGGGCACTGACAACATTCGCACTCTCACCATGAGTAACATCACCATCGGCACTGTCACTATGGGCACTCTCACCATGAGCACTGCCACCGTGGAAACTGTCACCCTGGGCACTGTCACCATGGGCACAATCACCATCAGTATTGCATCCATTGGCTCTCTCACCGTGATTAGTGTCACCATGGGAACTGCCAACGTGCACACCCTCACCATGAGCACCCTCACCAAAAACGCTGTCACCATGGACTCTATAACCATGTACACTGTCACCATGGGCACTGCCACCTTGGGCACTGTCACCATGGCTACTGCCACCTGAGCACTGTCCCAATGAGTACTGTCACCATGGGCACTATCCCATTGAGGACTGCTACCATGGGCACTGCCACCTTGGGCACTGTCACCATGGCTACTGCCACCTGAGCACTGTCCCAATGAGTACTGTCACCATGGGCACTATCCCATTGAGGACTGCTACCATGGGCACTGCCACCTTGGGCACTGTCACCATGGCTACTGCCACCTGAGCACTGTCCCAATGAGTACTGTCACCATGGGCACTATCCCATTGAGGACTGCTACCATGGGCACTGCCACCTTGGGCACTGTCACCATGGCTACTGCCACCTGAGCACTGTCCCAATGAGTACTGTCACCATGGGCACTATCCCATTGAGGACTGCTACCATGGGCACTGCCACCTTGGGCACTGTCACCATGGCTACTGCCACCTGAGCACTGTCCCAATGAGTACTGTCACCATGGGCAGTCTCTCCGTAGGCACTCTCACTCTGTGAACTATGACTGAATTCAATATTACCATGGGTACTGTCACCATGGGCACTGTCCCCATGGGCACCCTGCCATGTGAAATGTCACCATGGGGATTATCATCATGAGCAGTTATAACATGGGCACTGCCATCATGAGCACTGTCACCGTCGGCGCTGTCACCCTGAGCATTTTCAGCATGCTTTTTCCACATTGTGCACTGTTAGAATGGTACCTGCCACCATATGCAGTGTCACCATGTGCACTGTCACCACGAGCAATGCCACCTTGGGCAATGCCACCATGAACACTGTCAGTATGGCAAATGTAACCATGAGTCCTGTCACCATGGGCACTTTCACCATGGGTACTGCATCTATGGGATTTGTAACCATGGGCACTCTCACCATGAGCACTATCACCCTAAGCACTGTCACTATGGGCACTATCACCATGAGCAAGAGCACCATGAGCACTGTCACCATGGGCAGCATCACCATGGGCACTGCCATCAGGAGCATTGGACCAGTTAGGACTGTCACCATGGGCACTGCAACAATGAGCACGGTCACCATGGACACTATAACCATGTTCACTGTCACCATGGGCACTATCACCATTTTGCACTTCCACCATGTGAACCACCGCTATGAGGAATGTCACCATGGGCACTATCCCGGTGAGGACAGTCACCAAGGGCACTGTCACCATGGGCACTGTCAGCATGTGCACTGTCACCATCAGAAGTATCACCGTGAGTTCTGTCACCATGTGCACTGCCACCATGAGCACTGGCACAATGGGAAACGTCACCCTGGGCACTGCCACCATGAGCACTGTCACCATGGGTAATGTCACCATGGTCACTCTTACTCTGAGCACTATCACCTTGAGAACTGTCACCATGTACACTGTCACCATGAGCACTCTCACCATGGGCAATGTCACCGTGTGCACTGCCACCATGAGAACTATCACCCTGTGAACTATCAACAGGGGCCTTATCACCATAGGCTATGTCACCAAGGGTAATGTCACCGTGAGCACTGTCACCAAGGGCACTATCTACATAGGCACTCTCACCATGGGCACTGTGACTGAATTCACTATTTCCATGGGTACTGTCACCATGGGCACGCCACCATGTGCAATATCAACACGGTGATTATCATCATGAGCACTCTAAAAATGCTCATGGCCATCATGGGCACACTCAGCATGGGCGCTGTCATCATGAGCACTGTCAACATAGTTTTTGCCACAATGTGCACTGTCAAAATGGTAACTGCCACCATATAGAGTGTCACCATGTGCACTCTCACCAGGAGCAATGCCACCTTGGGCAATGCCACCATGAACACTGTCACCTTGACAAATGTAAACATGAAGCTTGTCACCTTGGACGCTTTCACCATGAGTACCTTCACCATGGGTTTTTTCACCATGGGCACTGTTACCATGAGTACTATCACAATGAGCACTGGCACAATGGCACTGGCACAATAGAGACTTTCACCACTATCATTGTAACCGTAGACATTTTCACCATGAGCTTTGTCACCATGGTCACTGTCACCATGGGCACTGTCGACCTGAGCACTGTCACCAAGGGCACTGACACCACGGGCACTATCATCATAAGCACTATCACCGTGAGCACTATCACTGTTAGCACTGTCACCATGGGAACTGTCACCCTGGGGACAGTCACCATATGCAATGTCAATATGCGCACTATCACCATGGGCACGTCAATATGGGAACTGTCACTATAGGAAATGTTGTCATAGGCACTGTCACCATTGGCACAGCAACCATGCGAACTGTCCCCATGAGCATTGCCACCCTGAGTAATGTCACCACGGGCACTGTCAGCATGAGGGCTCTCACCATGGGAACTGTCATCCTGGGCACTGTCACCATGGTTATTTTCACAAGGGTCATTGTCACCATGGTCACAGTCACCATGGACTCTATGGCCGTGTGTATTGCAACCATTGGCACTGTCACCATGAGTAATGTCACCATGGGCACTGTCACCATGGGCACTGCCAGCGTTCGCACTCTCACCATGAGTAACATCACCATCGGCACTGTCACTATGGGCACTATCACCATGAGCACTGCCACCGTGGAAACTGTCACCCTGGGCACTGTCACCATGAGCACTGTCACCATGGGCACAATCACCATGGGTATTGCATCCATTGGCTCTCTCACCGTGAGTAATGTCACCATGGGAACTGCCAACGTGCACACCCTCACCATGAGCACCCTCACCAAAAACACTGTCACCATGGACTCTATAACCATGTACACTGTCACCATGGGCACTATCACCAATTTGCACTGCCACCATGTGAACCACCGCTATGGTGAATGTCACCATGGGCACTATCCCATTGAGGACTGCTACCATGGGCACTGCCACCATGTGCACTGTCACCATCAGAAGTATCACCGTGAGTATTGTCACCATGTGCACTGTCATCATGGGAAATGTCACCATGGGCACTGCCACCTTGGGCACTGTCACCATGAGCACTCTCACCAGGAGGACTGCCACCATAAGCACTGTCACCATGGCTACTGCCACCTGAGCACTGTCCCAATGAGTACTGTCACCATGGGCATTGTCACCATGGGTGTTGTCACCAAGGGCAATGTCACAGTGAGAACTATCGTTGTGAGCATTATGACCATGGGCACCATCACCATGGGCACTGTCACCGTGTGCACTATCACCAGGGGCATTATCACCATGGGCAATGTCACCACGGCACTGTCACCGTGAGCACTGTCACCATGGGCAGTCTCTCCGTAGGCACTCTCACTCTGTGAACTATGATTGAATTCAATATTACCATGGGTACTGTCACCATGGGCACTGTCCCCATGGGCACCCCACCATGTGCAATGTCACCATGGGGATTATCATCGTGAGCAGTGATAACATGGTAGCTGCCATCATGAGCACTATCACCATTGACGCTGTCACCCTGAGCATTTTCAGCATGCTTTTTCCACATTGTGCACTGTTAGAATTTTACCTGCCACCATATGCAGTGTCACCATGTGCACTATCACCACGAGCAATGCCACCTTGTGCAATGCCTCCATGAACACTGTCAGTATGACAAATATAACCATGAGTCCTGTCTCCGTGGGCAATTTCACCATGGGTACTGCATCTATGGGATTTGTAACCATGGGCACTGTCACCATGAGCAGTATCACCCTAAGCACTGTCACTATGGACAGTATTACAATGAGCAAGATCATCATGAGCACTGTCACCATGGGCAGTATCACCATGGGCAATGCCATCAGGAGCATTGTACCAGATAGGACTGTCACCATGGGCACTGCAACAATGACCACGGTCACCATGGACACTATAACCATGTACACTGTCACCATGGGCACTATCACCATTTTGCACTTCCACCATGTGAACCACCACTATGATGAATGTCACCATGGGCACTATCCCGGTGAGGACAGTCACTAAGGGCACATTCACCATGGGCACTGCCTCCATGTGCACTGTCACCATCAGAAGTATCACCATGGGTTCTGTCACCATGTGCACTGCCACCATGAGCACTGGCACCATGGGAAATGTCACCATGGGTACTGCCACCATGGGCACTATCACCATGGACACTGTTACCATGGGTACTATCACTGTTTTGCACTGCCAGCATGTGAACTACCTCCATGGGCACTTCCATCATGGGCACTATCACCATGGACACTGTCACCATGGGCACTATCACCAATTTGCACTGCCACCATGTGAACCACCACTATGCTGAATGTCACCATGGGCACTATCCCATTGAGGACTGCTACCATGGGCACTGCCACCATGTGCACTGTCACCATCAGAAGTATCACCATGAGTATTGTCACCATGTGGACTGTCATCATGGGAAATGTCACCATGGGCACTGCCACCTTGGGCACTGTCACCATGAGCAGGCTCACCAGGAGGACTGCCACCATGAGCACTCTCACCATGGCTACTGCCACCTGAGCACTGGCCCAATGAGTACTGTCACCATGGGCATTGTCACCATGGGTGTTGTCACCAAGGGCAATGTCACAGTGAGAACTATCGTTGTGAGCATTATGACCGTGGGCACCATCACCATGGGCACTGTCACCGTGTGCACTATCACCAGGAGCATTATCACCATGGTCAATGTCACCACGACACTGTCACCGTGAGCACTGTCACCATGGGCAGTCTCTCCATAGGCACTCTCACTTTGTGAAATATGACTGAATTCAATATTACCATGGGCACTGTCACCATGGGCACTGTCCCCTTGGGCACCCCACCATGTGCAATGTCACCATGGGGATTATCATCATGAGCAGTGATAACATGGTAACTGCCATCATGAGCACTGTCACTATCGGCGCTGTCACCCTGAGCATTTTCAGCATGCTTTTTCCACATTGTGCACTGTTAGAATGGAAACTGCCACCATATGCAGTGTCACCATGTGCACCATCACCACGAGCAATGCCACCTTGGGCAATGCCTCCATGAACACTGTCAGTATGACAAATGTAACCATGAGTCCTGTCACCGTGGGCCATTTCACAATGGGTACTGCATCTATGGGATTTGTAACCATGGGCACTGTCACCATGAGCACTAGTACCCTAAGCACTGTCACTATGACACTATCACCATGAGCAAGTACACCATGAGCAAGATCACCATGAGCATTGTCACCATGGACAGTATCACCATGGGCACTGCCATCAGGAGCATTGGACCAGTTAGGACTGTCACCATGGGCACTGCAACAATGAGCACGGTCACCATGGACACTATAACCATGTACACTGTCACCATGGGCACTATCACCATTTTGCACTTCTACCATGTGAACCACCGCTATGAGGAATGTCACCATGGGCACTATCCCGGTGAGGACAGTCACCAAGGGCACGTTCACCATGGGCACTGCCTCCATGTGCACTGTCACCATCAGAAGTATCACCATGGGTTCTGTCACCATGTGCACTGCCACCATGAGCACTGGCACCATGGGAAATGTCACCGTGTGCACTGCCACCATGGGCACTATCACCCAGTGAACTGTCAACAGGGGCATTATCACCATAAGCAATATCACCAAGGGTAATGTCACCGTGAGCACTGTCTCCACGGGCACTATCTCCATAGGCACTCTCACCATGGGCACTATGACTGAATTCACTATTTCCATGGGTACTGTCACCATGGGCACGCCACCATGTGCAATGTCAACACGGTGATTATCATCGTGAGCACTCTAAAAATGGTCACGGCCATCATGGGCACACTCAGCATGGGTGCTGTCATCATGAGCACTGTCAACATAGTTTTTGCCACAATATGCACTGTCAGAATGGTAACTGCCACCATATGCAGTGTCACCATGTGCACTCTCACCACGAGCAATGCCACCTTGGGCAATGCCACCATGAACACTGTCACTCTGACAAATGTAACCATGAAGCTTGTCACCTTGGACACTTTCACCATGAGTACCTTCACCATGGGTTTTTTCACCATGGGCACTGTTACCATGAGTACTATCACAATGAGCACTGGCACAATGGCACTGGCACAATAGAGACTTTCACCACTATCATTGTAACCATAGACATTTTCACCATGAGCTTTGTCACCATGGTCACTGTCACCATGGGCACTGTCGACCTGAGCACTATCTCCATGAGCACTGTCACCAAGGGCATTGACACCACGGGCACTATCAGCATAAGCACTATCACTGTGAGCACTATCACTGTGAGCACTGTCACCATGGGAACTGTCACCCTGGGGACTGTCACCATATGCAATGTCAATATGCACACTATCACCATGGGCACGTCAACATGGGAACTGTCACCATGGGAAATGTTGTCATAGGCACTGTCACCATTGGCCCAGCAACCATGCGAACTGTCCCCATGAGCATTGCCACCCTGAGTAATGT
>NW_006791949.1:0-511 GCF_000442215.2 Lipotes vexillifer | reverse complement strand
TGTGAAAACTAAGGCCCATATAAATGAAATGATTTATCTCCAAAGAGCATTAGTGAAAGTATGTAATAAAAATTATCTCTGAACTTTTAATTTAGTGCTGTTTTTATTAATCTCAAGTATTAGCTTAAACTTAAATGTGACAGATTTTGGATTGAATTCTTGCTCACGTTTACTGATTGCGTGCCTTTTAGTAAGTTACTAAAACACTTTTTTTTTTAATAGACTTTATTTATTTATTTATTTTTAACTGCATAGTGTCTTCGTTGCTGTGCGCAGGCTTTCTCTAGTTGCGGTGAGTGGGAGCTACTCTTTGTTGCAGTACGCGGGCTTCTCATTGTGCTGGCTTCTCGTTGTTGCTGAGCACGGGGTCTAGGTGCTTGGGCTTCAGTAGTTGTTGTTCACGGGCTCTAGCATGCAGGCTCAGTAGTTGTGGCGCATGGTCTTAGTTGCTCTGTGGCATGTGGGATCTTCCTGGTCCAGGGCTCAAACGTGTGTCCCTTGCACTGGCAGG
>NW_006791946.1:0-224 GCF_000442215.2 Lipotes vexillifer | reverse complement strand
GTGTTAGTGTATGGGTTAGGATTAGGGCACGGGTTAGTGTAAGCCTTCAGGTAAGGTGTAGGGATAGCGTTAGGGTTAGGGAACGGGGACAGTTTAGGGTACAGTTTAGGGTACAACAACAGTTTAGGGTTAGCATACATGTTAGGGCACGGGTTAGTGTTAGTGTACGGGCCAGGATTAGGGCACGGGTTAGGGTAAGGCATAGGGTAAGGGTTAGGTTTAGA
>NW_006791945.1:0-462 GCF_000442215.2 Lipotes vexillifer | reverse complement strand
AGCATGTGGGATCTTCCCGGACTGGGGCACGAACCAGTGTCCCCTGCATCGGCAGGCGGACTCCCAACCACTGTGCCACCAGGGAAGCCCCCCAGGAAGTTTTTATTTTCTTGTGTCAGGAGCCCCAGGGTTAGAGGCAAAACTAGCTCACTTTTATATTAATTATTTTGCCTGGGAGTCGAGGTCCTAGAAGGTAGTGTAAATTTAAGTACTAAACGTGTATGATGACAGGAGGAGTCTTCCCAGGCTGGTTATTTTCCCCAACCAGAGTTCAGGCTAAAATCCCCACTCACATCTCCCTTTGCTGGAAGAATAGAGTTTTCCTTTGAGGGTCTTAGCTTTGTGAAGGTCTTGGAAAGATCCAAATACACCACCACCATCCCCAAGCTGGGGCACATTAAACTTAAATTGTTTGATTACAAAGATCAGACACACACACACACACACACACACACACACACA
>NW_006791944.1:0-821 GCF_000442215.2 Lipotes vexillifer | reverse complement strand
TTTATTTTTATAATGGGATTTGGCTGATTTTCAGTGCTGCGCTTATGTCGCTCTACTCACGCTCGATTCTCTTACAGATACATATAGCTACATCGGTTTTTAGATTCCTACCAGTCAGGTCTATTCATATGCGTTGAATATGGGGTGTTGAGTACATTTTGTGGAGCAAGGAGTAGATCTTGTCTATTACGTATTTGGCTTCTGGAACGGTATCTGTGCTGATTTCAATATCTGGTTTTATGCAGCACACCCACTTAGCTTTCCCCTTACGCAAGTATAAGTTTGTTTTCTAAATGAGAGACTCTCTTCTGTTTTGTAATTCCTTCCATGTGTAGAAAAATTTACAATCCGTGTATTAGTGATAACGTATGATGTTTCTTTTTCCGTGTGACTTATTTCACTTGGAATCATCGTACCTAAATCCAATCACTAAGATGCTGCGGGCCAGATGACCTTGATTTCATTGCTAACTGATATTCCATGTTACGTAAGTGCCGCAACTTGACAATCCATTTTTTCCTTTTGTGGGTGTTTAACTTGTACAGTGGACGAGGTTCCTGTAAAGAGGGCAGCCCCCAACTTTGGGGTGGCTCTGTCTTTTTGATTTCTGTTTCCGTAAGCCTAGGGCCCGAGGCTATGTACCTTGTTTTTTCGATGTTTCAGGAAATACCATACATTTCTCCAGGGTGGCTGTTGGCAATTTACATCCCACCCATCAGAATAACAATGCTCCCTTTTCTCCCTGACCTGTCCTGACCTTCCAGATTTTACACTTTTTTCAGATGGCCTTTTTGACCGGGGGGAAGTGAGAGTTCATTGTA
>NW_006791943.1:0-202 GCF_000442215.2 Lipotes vexillifer | reverse complement strand
GTTAACGTTAGGGTTAGGGTTAGTGTTAGAGAACGGGTACGGTTTAGGCTACAGGTTATGGTATGACAACGGTTTAGAGTTAGCTTGCGTGTTAGGGCATGGGTTAGTGTTAGCGTACGGGTTAGGATTAGGGCACGGATAAGGGTAAGGCTTCAGATAAGTGTTAGGGTTAGGGTATGGGGATGGTTTAGGGTACAGGTTA
>NW_006791942.1:0-266 GCF_000442215.2 Lipotes vexillifer | reverse complement strand
AGTATAGTCTGAAGTCCAGGAGCCTGATTCCTCCAGATCCGTTTTTCTTTCTCAAGATTGCTTTGGCTATTTCGGTTCTTTTGTGTTTCCATACAAATTGTGAAATTTTTTGTTCTTGTTCTGTGAAAAATACCATTGGTAGTTTGATAGGGATTGCATTGAATCTGTAAATTGCTTTGGGTTGTAGAGTCATTTTCACAATGTTGATTCTTCCAATCCAAGAATATGGTATATCTCTCCACCTGTTTGTATCATCTTTAATTTCT
>NW_006791941.1:0-310 GCF_000442215.2 Lipotes vexillifer | reverse complement strand
TCTCTAACTGTTTGATAGAATTCGCCTGTGAAGCCATCTGGTCCTGGGCTTTTGTTTGTTGGACTATTTTTAATCACAGTCTCAATTTCAGTGCTTGTGATTGGTCTTCTTATATTTTTTTTTCTTTTGGTTTAGTCTCAAAATGTTGTGCTTTTCTAAGAATTTTTCCATTTCTTCCAGGTTGTCCATATTATTGGCATATAGTTGCTTGTAGTAATCCCTCATGTTTCTTTGTATTTTTGCAGTGTCAGTTGTTACCTCTTCTTTTTCATTTCTAATTCTATTGCTTTGAGTCTTCTCCCTTTTTTTT
>NW_006791940.1:0-223 GCF_000442215.2 Lipotes vexillifer | reverse complement strand
CAATGCAGGGGACGCGGGTTCGTGTCCCGGTCTGGGAAGATCCCACATGCCACGGAGCGGCTGTGCCCGTGGGCCACGGCCGCTGAGCCTGTGCATCTGGAGCCTGTGCTCCACAGCAGGAGAGGCCACGATGGTGAGAGGCCCGTGCAAAAAAAAAAAATTACAAACAATGAATGCTGGAGAGGGTGTGGAGAAAAGGGAACCCTCTTGCACTGTTGGTGGG
>NW_006791939.1:282339-332977 GCF_000442215.2 Lipotes vexillifer | reverse complement strand
TCTGTGGGGAGGAAGGTGATCTCTGCGTCTTACTCCTCCGCCATCTTGGAAAGAGTCCTGTTTCTGATCTTAGAGGAAATGCTTTCAGCTTTTCACTGTTGAGTATGATGCTAGCTGTAAGTTTGTTGTATATGGCCTTCATTATGTTGAGGTATGTTCCCTCTATGCCCACTTTCTGGGGAGTTTTTATCATAAATTTGTATTAAATTTTGTCAAAAGCTTTTTCTGCATCTATTGAGATGATCATATGGTTTTTATTCTTCAGTTTGTTAATGTGGTGTATCACACTGATTTGCAGATATTAAATAAATCCTTGCATCCTTGGGATAAATCCCACTTGATCATAGTGTACCAGCCTTTTAAAATTTTGTTGGATTTGGTTTGCTAGTATTTTGTTGAGGATTTTGCATCTATGTTCATGCATGTTCTTGACCTGTAATTTTCTTTTTTTCTGTGGAATCTTTGTCTGGTTTTGGTATCAGGGTGATGGTGGCCTTGTAGAATGAGTATGGAAGTGTTCCTCCCTCTGCAATTTTTTGGAATAGTTTCAGAAGGATAGATGTTAACTCTTCTCTAAATGTTTGATAAAATTCACCTGTGAAACCATCTGGTCCTGGACTTTTGTTTGTTGGGAGTTTTAAAATCACAGTTTCAATTTCAGTGCTTGTGATTGGTCTGTTCATATTTTCTGTTTCTTCCTGCTTCAGTCTTGTAAGATTGTGCCTTTCTAAAAATGTGTCCATTTCTGGGCTTCCCTGGTGGCGCAGTGGTTGAGAGTCCGCCGGCTGATGCAGGGGACACGGGTTTGTGCCCCGGTCCGGGAAGATCCCGCATGCCACGGAGCAGCTAGGCCCGTGAGCCATGGCCGCTGAGCCTGCACGTCCAGAGCCTGTGCTCCGCAATGGGAGAGGCCACAACAGTAAGAGGCCCGCGTACCGCAAAAAAAAAAAAAAAAAAATGTGTCCATTTCTGCTAGGTTATCCATTTTATTGACATATAGTTTCTTGTACAAGTTTCTTATGATCCTTTGTATTTCTGTGGTGTCCATTGTAACTTCTCCTTTTTCATTTCTAACTTTATTGATTTGAGCCATCTCCCTTATTTTCTTGATGAGTCTGGTTAAAGGTTTATCAATTCTGTTTATTTTTTCAAAGAACCAGTTATACTGTACACATTAAAAATTGCTAGGAGGGTAAATCTTTTGTTAAATAATCATTATTGTATAATAATAATAGTAAATAAAGTAGGTAGGAGAAACATTTTGGAGAGGAAGTATATGTTTTCGTGGTGATGGCTACAGAGATGTATATTATCTATAAACTCATCAGGTTGCACACATTAAATATGTATCACCTTTTGTATGTTAGTTATAGTGGACATACAGAAAAAGTAGTTTGCACATATACATTTATTTTTCTTAAATTTAAAAATTGATTAACAACAATATATTTACTATTATTATTCAGTTAGTAATTGATAAATTCAATACATTTTAATACATTAAAAAAACCCAGCTTTTAGCTTCATTGATCTTTTCTATCGTTTTCTTCATTTCTGTTTCATTTATTTCTGCTCTGATATTTATGATTTCTTTCCTTCTACTAACTTTGTGTTTTGTATGTTTTTCTTTCTCTAGTTGCTTTAGGTGTAAAGTTAGGTTGTTTATTTGTGATTTTTCTTGTTTCCTGAGGTGAAATTGTATTGCTATAAACTTCCCTCTTAGGACTGCTTTTGCTGCATCCCATCCATTTTGAAACATTGGGTTTTCATTTTCATTTGTCTCTAGGTATTTTTTAATTTCTTCTTTGATTTTTTCAGTGATCCATTGGTTGTTTAGTAGCAGACTGTTTAGCTTCCATGTGTTTATGCTTTTACACTTTTTTTTTTCTTGTAGTTGATTTCTACTCTCATAGCATTGTGGTCAGAAAAGATGCTGATATGATTTTAATTTTCTTAAAATTACCAAGGCTCACTTTGTGGCCCAGCATGTGATCAGTTCTGGAGAATGTTCCATTTCAGTTGAGAAGAATGTGTATTCTGCTGCTTTTGGATGGGATAATCTATAAATATCAATTAAGTTCATCTGGTGTAATGTATCATTTATGGCCTGTGTTTCCTTATTGATTTTCTGTCTGATCTGTCAATTGATGAAAGTGGGGTGTTAAATCCCCCCACTATTATTGTGTTACTGTCAATTTCTCCCTTTATGGCTGTTAGTATTTGCCTTATATATTGAGGTGTTCCTATGTTGTGTGCATATATATTTACAATTTTTATATTTTCTTGGATTGATTCTTTGATCATTATGTAGTGTCTTTCTTTGTCTCTTGTAACAGTCTTTATATTAAAGTTTATTTTGTCTGATATGAGTATTGCCACTCCAGCTTTCTTTTGATTTTCATTTGCATGGAATACCTTTTTCCATCCCCTTACTTTGTCTGTGTCACTAGGTCTGAAGTGGGTCTCTTGTAGACTGCATATAGATAGGTCTGGTTTTTGTAACCATACAACCAGTCTGTGTCTTTTGTTGGAGCATTTAATTCATTTACGTTTAAGGTAATTATTGATATGTATGTTCTTACTGCCATTTTGTTAATTGTTTTGGATTTGTTTCGGTAGGTCTCTTTTCTTCCCTTCATCATTTGTTCTATTCTCTTGTGAGTTGATGCCTAACCTTAGTGTTGTGTTTCCTTTTCCTTTTTTGTGTGTGTATCTATTGTAGATTTTCAGTTTGCAGTTAACATGAGGTTTTGATATAGCAATCTATATATAAACAAGATTCTTTTTAGTTGCTGGTCTTTTCATTTCAAATGCATTTCAAATAGCCTGGCTTTGTGCTCTCCTCTTCTCAAAATTGCTGGCTTTGATATCATATTTGTGTGTGGATGACTTCCTACCTTTACTGTGTGTGGATGATGTCCTACCTTTACTGCTTTACCAGTGAGCTTTTCCATTTGTAATTTTCTTGTTTCTAGTTGTAGTCTTTTCTTTTCTACCCAAAGAAGTTTCTTTAGCATTGGTTGCAAAGCTGGGCTGGTGGTGGTGAATTCTCTTAGCTTTTACTTATCTGTAAAACTTTTGATTTCTCCATTGAATCTGAATGTTAACCTTGCTGTGTAAAGTATTGTGGGTTGAAGATTCTTCCCATTCATCACTTTAAATATATCATGCCACCCCCTTCTGACCTGTATAGTTTCTGCTGAGAAATCAGCTGATAACCTTACGGGAGTTCACTTGTATATTATTTGTTGCTTTTCATATTTTTCTTTGTCTTTAATTTTTGTGAGTTTGATTACTATGTGTCTCAGCATATTCTTTCCTGGGTTTATTCTGCCTGGGACTCTCTGCATTTCCTGGACTTGGGTGAATGTTTCCTTTCCCATATTAAGGAATTTTTCAGCCACCATCTCTGGAAATATTTTCTTAGGTCCTTTTCTCTCTGATCTCCTTCTGGGACCCCTATAATGTGAATGTTAGTGAGTTTAATGCTGTCCAAGAGGTCTCTTAGACTGTCTTTATTCGTTTTCATTCTTTTTTCTTTATTTTGTTCTGAAGCAGTGATTTCCACCATTCTGTCTCCCAGGTCACCTGTACATTCTTCTGCCTCAATTATTCTGCTATTGATTCCATCTAGTATATTTTTTAAACATCTTTAATGGAATATAATGGCATTAAAGTGTTATGTAAGTTTCTGTGGTATAACAAAGTGAATCAGCTATATGCATACGTATATCCCCATATCCCATCCCTCTTGCGTCTCCCTCCCACCCTCCTGATCCCACCCTCTAGGTGGTTGCAAAGCACACAGCTGATCTCCCTGTGCTACTCACGTGCTTCCCACTAGCTATCTCTTTTACATTTGGTAGTGTATATATGTCAATGCTACTCTCACTTCGTCCCAGCTTCCCCTTCCCCCTGCCGTTGTCCTCAAGTCCATTTGCTACGTCTGCATCATTCTTCCTGTCCTGTCCCTAGGTTCATCAGAACCATTTTTTTTTTAAGATTCCGTATATATGTGTTAGCATATGGTATTTGTTTTTCTATTTCTGACATACTTCACTCTGTATGATAGACCCTAGGTTCATTCATCTCACTAAAAAAAACTCTCAATTTTGTTTCTTGTTATAGCTGAGTAATATTCCATTGTATATATGTACCACATTTTCTTTATCCATTCATCTGTTGATGGACACTTAGGTTGCTTCCATGTCCTGGCTATTGTAAATAGTGCGGCAATGAATATTGTGGTACATGACTCTTTTTGAATCATGCTATTCTCAGGGTATATGTCCAGTAGTGGGATTGCTGGGTGGTATGGTAATTGTATTTTTAGTTTTTTAGTTTTTTTTTTTTTACAACTTTATTGGAGTATAATTGGTTTACAATTGTGTGCTAGTTTCTGCTTTATAACAAAGTGAATCAGTTATACATATACATATGTTCCCATATCTCTTCCCTCTTGCATCTCCCTTCCTCCCACCCTCCCTATCCCACCCCTCCAGGCAGTCACAAAGCACCGAGATAATCTCCCTGTGCTATGCGGCTGCTTCTCACTAGCTATCTACCTTACGTGCGGTAGTGTATACATGTCCATGCCTCTCTCGCGCTTTGTCACAGCTTACCCTTCCCCCTCCCCATATCCTCAAGTCCATTCTCTAGTAGGTCTGTGTCTTTATTCCTGTCTTACAACTAGGTTCTTCATGACACTTTTTTTCTTAAATTCCATATATATGTGTTAGCATACAGTATTTGTCTTTCTCTTTCTGACTTACTTCACTCTGTATGGCAGACTCTAGGTCTATCCACCTCATTACAAATAGCTCAATTTAGTTTCTTTTTATGGCTGAGTAATATTCCTTTGTATATATGTGCCACATCTTCTTTATCCATTCATCCAATGATGGACACTTAGGTTGTTTCTATCTCCGGGCTATTGTAAATAGAGCTGCAATAAACATTCTGGTACATGATTCTTTTTGAATTATGGTTTTCTCAGGGTATATGCCTAGTATTGGGATTGCTGGGTCATATGGTAGATCTATTTGCAGTTTTCTAAGGAACCTCCATACCGTTCTCCATAGTGGCTGAACCAATTCACATTCCCACCAGCAGTGCAAGAGAGTTCCCTTTTCTCCACACCCTCTCCAGCATTTACTGTTTCCAAATTTTTTGATGATGGCCATTCTGACGGGTGTGAGATGATATCTCATTGTAGTTTTGATTTGCATTTCTCTAATGATTAATAATGTTGAGCATTCTTTCATGTGTTTGTTGCCAGTCTGTATATCTTCTTTGGAGAAATGTCTATTTAGGTCCTCTGCCCATTTTTGGATTGGTTCGTTTGTTTTTTTTGTTATTGAGCTGCATGAGCTGCTTATAAATTTTGGAGATTAATCCTTTGGCAGTTGCTTCATTTGAAAATATTTTCTCCCATCCTGAGGGTTGTCTTTTGGTCTTGTTTCTTTTGCTGTGCAAAAGCTTTTAAGTTTCATTAGGTCCCATTTGTTTTTACTTCCATTTCTCTAGGAGGTGGGTCAAAAAAGATCTTGCTGTGATTTATGTCATAGAGTGTTCTGCCTATGTTTTTCTCTAAGAGTTTGACAGTATCTGGCCTTACATTTAGGTCTTTAATCCATTTTGAGCTTACTTTTGTGTATGGTGTTAGGGAGTGATCTAATCTCATACTTTTACATGTACCTGTCCAGTTTTCCCAGCACCACTTATTGAAGAGGCTGTCCTTTCTCCACTGTACATTCCTGCCACCTTTATCAAAGATAAGGTGACCATATGTGTGTGGGTTTATCTCTGGGCTTTCTATCCTGTTCCATTGATCTATCTTTCTGTTTTTGTGCCAGTACCATACTGTCTTGATTACTGTAGCTTTGTAGTATAGTCTGAAGTCAGGGAGCATGATTCCTCCAGCTCCGTTTTTCATTCTCAAGATTGCTTTGGCTATTCGGGGTCTTTTGTGTTTCCATATAAATTGTGAATTTTTTTGTTCTAGTTCTGTGAAAAATGCCAGTGATAATTTGATAGGGATTGCATTGAATCTGCAGATTGCTTTGGGTTGTAGAGTCATTTTCACAATGTTCCTTCTTCCAATCCAAGAACATGGTATATCTCTCCATCTATGTGTATCATCCTTAGTTTCATTCATCAGTGTCTTATAATTTTCTGCATACAGGTCTTTTGTCTCCTTAGGTAGGTTTATTCCTAGATATTTTATTCTTTTTGTTGCAGTGGTAAATGGGAGTGTTTTCTTAATTTCACGTTCAGATTTTTCATCATTAATATATAGGAATGCAAGAGATTTCTGTGCATTAATTTTGTTTCCTGCTATTTTACCAAATTCTTTGATTAGCTCTAGTAGTCTTCTGGTAGCATCTTTAGGATTCTTTATGTATACTATCATGTCATCTGCAAACGGTGACAGCTTTACTTCTTCTTTTCTGATGTGGATTCATTTTATTTCTTTTTCTTGTCTTATTGCTGTGGCTAAAACTTCCAAAATTATGTTGAATAATAGTGGTGAGAGTGGGCAACCTTGCCTTGTTCCTGATATTAGTGCAAATGCTTTCAGTTTTTCACCATTGAGCATGATGTTGGCTTTGGGTTTGTCATATATGGCCTATATTATGTTGAGGAAAGTTCCTTCTATGCCTACTTTCTGTAGTGTTCTTATCATAGATGGGTGTTGAATGTTTTTGAAACCTTTCTCTGCATCTATTGAGATGATCATATGGGTTTTCTCCTACAATTTGTTAGTATGGCATATCACATTGATTGATATGCATATATTAAAGAATCCTTGCATTCCTGGGATAAACCTGACTTGATCATGGTGTATGACCTTTTTAATGTGCTGTTGGATTCTTTTTGCTAGTATTTTGTTGAGGAATTTTGCGTCTATGTTCATCAGTGATATTGGCCTGTAATTTTCTTTCTTTGTGACATCTTTGTCTGGTTTTGATATCAGGGTGATCATGGCCTCGTTGAATCAGTTTTGGAGGGTTCCTCCCTCTGCTATATTTTGGAAAAGTTTGAGAAGGACAGCTGTTAGCTCTTCTCTAAATGTTTGATAGAATTCACCTGTGAATCCATCTGGTCATGGTCTTTTGTTTGTTGGAACAGTTTTAGTTACAGTTTCAATTTCAGTGCTTCTGATTGGTCTCTTCATATTTTCTATTTCTTCCTGGTTCAGTCTCAGAAGGTTGTGCTTTTCTAAGAACTTGTCCATTTCTTCCAGGTTGTCCATTCTATTGGCATATAGTTGTTTGTAGTAATTTCTCATGAACCTTTGCATTTCTGCAGTGTCAGTTGTTACTTCTCCTTTTTCATTTCTAATTCTGTTCATTTGAGTCTTCTCCTTCGTTTTTTGATAAGTCTGGCTAATGCTTTATCAATTTTGTTTATCTTCTCAGAGAACCAGCATTTAATTTTACTGATTTTTGCTATCATTTCCTTCATTTCTTTTTCATTTCACTGGTCTAATCTTTATGATTTCTTTCCTTCTGCTAACTTTGGTTTTTTTTTTGTTCTTCTTTCTCTAATTGCTTTAGGTGTAGTGTTAGGTTGTTTATTTGAGCTGTTTCTTATTTCTAAGGTAGGCTTGTACTGCTATAAACTTTCCTCTTAGAACTGCTTTTGCCGCATCCCATAGGTTTGGGTCATCGTGTTTTCATTGTCATTTGTTGCTAGATACTTTTTGATTTCCTCTTTGATTTCTTCATTGATCTCTTGGTTATTAAGTAGTGTATTGTTTAGCCTCCATGTGTTTGTGTTTTTTACAGATTTTTTCCCTGTAATTGATATCTAGTCTCATAGCGTTGT
Source organism: Lipotes vexillifer (assembly GCF_000442215.2). Taxonomy (NCBI): domain Eukaryota; kingdom Metazoa; phylum Chordata; class Mammalia; order Artiodactyla; family Lipotidae; genus Lipotes; species Lipotes vexillifer. The sequence continues at coordinate 325,147 of NW_006791939.1, read as the reverse complement.
GGTCAGAAAAGATACTTGATATGATTTCAGTTTTCTTAAATATACCAAGGCTTGATTTGTGACACAAGATATGATCTATCCTGGAGAATGTTCCATGAGAACTTAAGAAGAATGCGTGTTCTGTTGGTTTAGGATGCAATGTCCCATAAATATCAATTAAGTCCATCTTGTTAAATGTATCACTTAAAGCTTGTGTTTCCTTATTTATTTTCATTTTGGATGATCTTTCCATTGGTGAAAATGGGTTGTTAAAGTCCCCTGCTATGAATGTGTTACTGTCAATTTCCCCTTTTATGGCTGTTAGTATTTGCTTTATGTATTGAGGTGCTCCTATGTTGGAACAACATATTGTTGTAAACAATATTTACAATTGTTATATCTTCTTGTATTGATCCCTTGATCATTATGTAATATCCTTCTTTGTCTCTTGTAATAGTCTTTGATTTAAAGTCTATTTTGTGTGATATGAGAATTGCTACTCCAGCTTTCTTTTGATTTCCATTTTCATGAATATATTTTCCATCCCCTCACTTTCAGTCTGTATGTGTCCCTAGGTCTGAATTTGGTCTCTTGTATGCAGCATATATATGGGTCTTGTTTGTGTATCCATTCAGCCAGTCTATATCTTTTGATTGGAGTATTTAATCTATTTACATTTAAGGTAATTATCAATATGTATGTTTTTTTTTTTTTTTTTACCATTTTCTGAATTGTTTTGGGTTTGTTATTGTAGGTCTTTTCCTTTTCTTGTGTTTCATGCCTAGAGAAGTTCCTTTAGCATTTGTTGTGAAGCTGGTTTGGTGGTGCTGAATTCTCTTAGCTTTTGCTTGTCTCTAAAGGTTTTAATTTTTCCATCAAATCTGATTTAGATCCTTACTGGGTAGAGTAATCTTGGTTGTAGCTTTTTCTCCTTCATCATTTAAAATATGTCCTGCCATGCCCTTCTGATTTGCAGAGTTTCTCTTGAAAGATCAGCTGTTAACCTTATGGGGATTCCCTTGTGCGTTGTTTGTTGTTTTTCCCTTGCTGCTTTAAATATTTTTTGTTTGTATTTAATTTTTGATAGTTTGATTAATATATGTCTTTCCACGTTTCTCCTTGGATTTATCCTGTATGGGACTCTCTGTGCTTCCTGGACTTGATTAACTATTTCTTTTCCCATATTAGGTAAATTTTCAACTATAATCTCTTGAAATATTTTCTCAGTCCCCTTATTTTTCTCTTCTTCCTCTCGGACCCCTATAATTTGAATGTTGGTGCATTTAATGTTGTCCCAGAGGTCTCTGAGACTGTCCTCTACTCTTTTCATTCTTTTTTCTTTATTCTGCTCTGCAGTAGTTATGTTCACTATTTTATCTTCCAGGTCACTTATCCATTCTTCTCCCTCAGTTATTCTGCTACTGATCCCTTCTAGAGAAGTTTTAATTTCATTTATTGTGTTGCTCATCACTGTTTGTTTGCTCTTTCATTCTTCTAGGTCCTTGTTAATCGTTTCTTTTAATTTCTCCATTCTATTTCCAAGATTTTGGGTCATCTTTACTATCATAATTCTGAATTTATTTTCAGGTAGACTGCCTATTTCCACTTCATTTGTTAGATCTGGTGGGTTTTTGCCTTGCTCCTTCATCTACTGTGTGTTTTTCTGTCTTCTCGTTTTGCTTAACTTATTGTGTTTGGAGTCTCCTTTTCACAGGCTGCAGGTTTGTAGTTTCCGTTGTTTTTGGTGTCTCTCCTCAGTGGCTAAGTTTGGTTCAGTGGACTGTGTAGGCTTCCTGGTGGTGGGGACTGGTACCTGTGTTCTGGTGGATGTGTCTGGATCTTTTCTTTCTGGTGGGCACATCCACATCTGGTAGTGTGGTATGGGGCGTCTGTGGACTTATTATGATTTTAGGCAGCCTCTCTGCTAATGTATGAGGTTCTGTTACTGTCTTGCTAGTTGTTTGACATGGGGTGTCCTGCACTGTTTCTTAGTGGTCATTGAGCGGAGCTGGGTCTTGGTCAACAAGAGATGGAGATCTCTAGGAGATTTTTGCCATTTGATATTACATCAAACTGGGATGTGTCTTGTGGACCAGTGTCCTGAACTTGGATCTCCCACCTCAGAGGCACAGCCTTGATGTCTTCCTGGAGCTCCAAGAGCCTGTCATCCACATGGCCATTGCACCAAGTCCCCCTCCCTGCAGCCCCTCCAGAGTGCTATTGGCCAGTGCAGCATGGGCCAAGGGCTCTGTGTGTCTTCCCTGCTCCATTCGCTGTGGCACATCTCATTTTTTCTTTTTTGATGGGTGGTGCTGTATTCCTAACTTACTTGTTGTTTGGCCTGAGACTGGCCAAGCACTGGATTTTGCAGGCAGTTGTATAGAGCTGTGTCTCGGTGCTGAGATGAGGACCTCTGTGAGGCCTCACTCCAACTGATATTCCCTGGGGTCTGAGGTTCTCTGTTAGTCCAGTAGTTTAGACTCAGAGCTTCCACCATAGGAGCTCAGGCCCAACCTCTGGCTGGGAACCATGACCCACAAGCTTCAAGGCATGGCTAAAAAGAAAAAGAAAAGGAAGAAAGGAAACAAATGGAACAGTAAAATACCAAAGAATAAAAAAAATAAAATTAGAGAGGTAAAAAATATATTAGGAATAGTAAAACTATAATTGCAACAACTGCAGCAAGGTAAAAGAAAACCCCAACAGAAAAAAAAAGGGGGTTGTGGGTGGGAAAGAAGCCAAAGGAGAGAACAATAACAAAGAATAAAGAATAAAATATAATTAGAAAAATGAAAGATTTATTAGGAAAAATAAAAATATACACGAATCAAGAACCATGAATTAACAATGTAAAACAGAACCCCAATCTAAAACAGGAAAAGAGAAAAAAAAAAAAAAGGCTTTGCTATGGGGGTAGAATTTATGCAGTGGTGGAACTTAGGCAGGGGCATTGTTTAGGGTGGGGTGGGACCTAGACAATGCAGAGGGGTGACATCTGAGTGTGCGGTGTGCCATGGTAGGGCTCTGTTCAAGCCTGAGGAGGGGCCTGCGCGGAGGGGGAGAAGAAGCACATCAAAAGGAGGGCCTCCAATGTCAGAACCCCAACCGAAAAGAAGAAAAAAGAAAAAAAAAAAAAGGCCATGGCTATTGGGGGTGGAGTTTAGGCGGGGGTGGAACTTATGCAGGGTGGGATTTAGGGTGAGGTGGGGCCTAGGTGGGGGATTTTGAGCATGGGGCAGGGCCTAGGGTCCAGATCCATGCAGCTGGAAAAGGCCTTGTGGGCGGGGCCACCTTCAAGCATGGGGTGGTGTCTCTGCTTAGGACCTGTGTGGAAGTGGAGACTCAGCACATCCAATGGGGGGCCTGCAGAGTGTGGAGTTCCAGAGTTTGGAGGTTAGGCCCTGAGTGAGGCTGTCTGGGTGGGGTTTAGGCCCAGCATGTTGGAGGGGGTCTCAGAGGGGGTCTTTGAGTGTAGAGGTAGGGCCCTGGGTGGGGGTGTAAGGGTGGGGCTTGTACTCTGCATGGCAGGAGGGAGGCTATAAGGGCAGAGGATGAGTCCTGAGAACCCAACCGGCTTCCCAGTGCTCAAGTGGACAAGAAAAGCACTCGTCCCATTCCTTTCCATTCCTTCATGTCCCTCCCCCACCATCTCCCCAAGGGTCTCCCCTGTCGCCGCTGTACCCCTAACCATGGGTGGATCCCACTGGGTGTAGCAACTCCTCCCCTCCACCAGCCACCCCTCAGGGGTGCTGGTCCCAGAGGTCCGGCTATTACTTTTGTTCCCCCTTCCCTCCCTCCCACTCCCTCAGGACCCGCATGCCTGGAGGGGGCCTAGGTGGGCAGAGGATCGGGCCTGGGATCCCAGTAGGTTCCTGGGGGCACAAGTGAGCCAGGGAAACCTGGTCATGCTCCCTTTTGATCCTCTGCCCTCCCAGAGGTTCCCCAATTTCCCCCTTCGGGCATGGGATCCCTTTCCCTCCCCCAGCCGCCCCTCAGGAGTGCCAGTCCCATCCCACCTCTACTTTCCTCCCCCTTCACTTCTCCCATATTCCACATCCTACTTGGTCACTGGGGGTTCCTCCTGTCTCCTTAGGTGTCTGTGGTCTCCCACTTGTGCCTGATATGTGCCCTAGTTGTGAGAAGATGTGAATTCTGCATCCTCCTAGTATGCCACCTTGACTCTGCCTCCCCTACTGGTGTATTTTTTATTTCAGTTATTGTATTGTTCATCTCTGTTTGTTCTTTAGTTCTTCTAGGACTCTTAAATATTCTATCTTCTTGTTCTGTGCCTCCATTCTTTTTCCAAGATCTTGGATCATCTTCACTGCTATTACTCTGAATTTTTTTTTTTTTTCTGGTAGATTGCCTATTTCCACTTTACTTAGTTGTTCTGGGGTTTTATCTTGTTCCTTCATCTGGGACATATTCCTCAGCTGTCTCATTTTGTCTAAATTTCTGTGATTGCAGCCTCTGTTACAGCAGAGTTGTAGTTCTTCTTGCTTCTGTTGTTTGCCCTCTGGGAGATGAGGCTGTCTAAGAGGCTTATGCAGGCTTCCTGGTGTGAGGGACTGGTGCTTGCTCACTGGTGTGGGGAGCTGGGTCTGTCCCTCTGGTGGGCAAGACAGTGTAAATGGGTGTGTTTAGCAGATAGCTGTATGCTCAGGGACACTCTAAGCAGCCCGCTTGCTGGTGGGTGAGGCTGTGTTCCTGTCCTGTTGGCCGTTTGGCCTGAGTCATCCTAGCACTGGAGCCCACAGACTGTTTGGTGGGGCCAGGTCCTGGTGAGAAAATGGTAGCCTCCAGGAAGGCTCATGCCAGTGAGTACTTCCCAGAACTACTACTGCCAGTGTTTTATCCCTGCATTGAGCCACAGTCACAACCCCCCCGCCTCCACAGGAGACCCTCCAATGCTAGCAGGTAGGTCTGGCCCAGTCTCTTATGAGATCACTGCTTTTTTCCTGGGTCCTAGTGCACACGAGACCTTGTGTGTGCCTTCCAAGAGTGGAGTTTTGTTTCCCTCAGTCCCATGGAATTCTTGCATTCAAACCCCACTGGCCTTCATAGTCATATTCTCTGGGGGCTCCTCCTCCTTTTGCCAGACCTCCAGGCTGGGGAGTCTGACATGGGACTCAGAACTTTCATTCCTGTGGGATGACTTCCATGGTATAGTTATTTTTCAGTTTGTGGGTTGTCCACCCAGTGGGTATGGGATTTTATAGTGATTGTGGCTTCTTCTTTGTCTTTTGATGTACTGTGTCTTGGTAGGTTACAGTGCTTTTTTGTTGTTGTTGTTGTTTTTTGCTGGTGGTTGTTCAGCAGTTAGTTGTGATTTTGGTGTTTTCAGAAGAAAAGATGAGCTCACATCTTTCTACTCTGCCATCTTTTTTCTTCTCTCTCTTAATCCATAATTTCCTTCTTTTTAAAGGTTAAATATATATATATATATTCATATATATATATTCATATATATATATATCACATTTTATTTATTCATTTATCTGTAAATGGACATTGAGTTACTTCTGCCTCTTGGCTCTTGTGATTAATGCTTGCAATGAACATGGGTGTGCAAATATCTCTTAAGATCTCACTTTCAATTCTTTTGGATAAATACCCAGAAGTGGGTTTGCTGGATCATTTGATAATTCTATTTTTAATTTTTTGTGGAACTTCTATACTGCTTTCCAAAGTGGCTTCACCATTAACGTTCTCACCAACAGTGTACAAGTGTTCCAGTTTTTCCATATCCTCACCAATATTCTCAATGACTATACCAATAGTAGCCATGGGTGTAAGGTGATATCTTATTGTGGTTTTGACTTGCATTTCCGTGATGATTTGATGTCAACCACTTCCTTGTGTACCTGTTGGCCATTTGTATATCTCTTTTGGAAAAATGTCTATTCAGTTCCTCTATCCATTTTAAAATCAGATTATTTGTTTTTGCTATTGAGTTGTATGATTCTTTATATATATAAAGAATATATATATCAGATACATGATTTGCAAATGTATTCTCCCATTTGCAGATTATCCTTTCACTCTGTTGTTTCCCTTCATGCAAAGAAGTTTTTAAGTTTAATGTACTTCCATTTGTCTTTTTAATTCTTCTTTTGGTCACAGGATTTGGGTGTCATATCCAAGAAATCATTACCAAGTCTAATGTCATGAAAGTTTCTCCCTATGTTTTCTTCTAGCAGTTTTACAGCTTGAGGTCTTATGTTTAGGTATTTAATCCATTTTGAGTTAATTTTTGTATGTAGTATAATGTAAAGGTCCACTTTTATTCTTTTTCATGTGGATATCCAGTTCTCCCAACACCATTTGTTGAAGAGATTTTCCCAGTTGAGTGGTCTTGGCATCCTTGTCAAAGATCACTTGACCATATATGTGAGGATTAATTTCTGGGCTCTCTATTTTGTTCCATTAGTCTATACGTCTGTCTTTATTCCAGTACCACACTGTTTTTATTGCTGTAGCTTTATAACATGCTTTTGAAATCAGGACATGTGAAGCCTTCAAATTTCTTCTTTTTAAAAGTCCATTTTGGCTTTTGGGGGCCCCTTGAGGTTCCAATAAATTTTAGGATTATTTTCCTATATTTCAAAAAATGCTATTGGGATTTTAAGAGACATTACATTGTATCTGCAGATCCCTTTGGGTGGTATGGAAAATTTTTTTTAAAAAATTTATTTTATATAGGAGCATAGTTGATTAACAATTTTGTATTAGTGTCAGGTGTATAGCAAATGACTGAGTTATATATATACATGTATTTATTCTTTTTCAAATTGTTTTCCCATTTAGGTTATTACACAATATTGAGCAGAGTTCCCTTTTCTATACAGTAAGTCCTTGTTCATTTTCTATTTTAAATACAGTGATGTGTCAATATTAATTCTTCCAATCCATGAACAAGTGATGTCTTTCCATTTATTTGTGTCTTCTTTAATTTCTTTGCCATTGTTTTGTAGTTTTTGTCATTTTACAAATCTTTCACCTCCTTGGTTAAATTTATTCCCAATTATTTTATTCTTTTTGATGCTTTTGTAGGTGGAACTCTTTTCTTAATTTCCTTTTGGGATTATTCATTGTTACTATATAGAAATGCATGGATTTTTGTGTCCTACGACTTTGCTGAATTTATTTATTAGCTTTAACTCTGTGTCTCTGTGTGTGCATGCACATGTAATGTTCAGGGTTTTCTACATAGAAGAATATGTCATCTGCAAATAGAGATATTTTGACTTCTTCCTTTCCAAATTAGATGGCTTTTATTTCTCTTTCTTGCCTGACTGCTCTGGCCAGGACTTCTAGTACTATAATCAGTAGAAGCAGTAAGTGTGGGCATACTTGCCTTGCTCCTCATCATAGAGTAAAAACTTTCAGTTTTTTACTATTGAGTATGATTTTAGTTGTGAGCTTTGCAGATATGGCCTTTATTCCATTGAGCTTGTTTCGACCTCTTCCTAATTTTTAAGTCTTTTTATCATAGAAGGGTATTGAGGGCTTCCCTGGTGGCACAGTGGTTGAGAGTCCGCCTGCCGATGCAGGGGACACGGGTTCGTGCTCTGGTCTGGGAAGATCCCACATGCCACAGAGCGGCTGGGCCCATGAACCATGCCCATTGAGCCTGTGCGTCCTGAGCCTGTGCTCCGCAACGGGAGAAGCCACAGCAGTGAGAGGCCCGCATACCGCAAAATAAAAAGAAAGGTGTTGAAATTTGTCAAATACTTATGTATCTATTGAGATGGTCATATTTTTGGTCTTTCATTATGTTAATATGGTGTGTTACATTGGTTGGTTTTCATATGTATTGAACCATCCTTGTACAAAAGAATAAGTCTTAATTGGTCATGCTGTGTAATCCTTTAAATGTGCTGTTGAATTAAGTTTGCTAGTATTTTGTTGAGGATTTTTGTATCTATGATATTTGGGGATATTGGTTTGTAGTTTTTTTATAGTATCTTTGTCTATCTTTGATATCAGGGAATGTTGACCTCACAGAATGAGTTTGGAAGTATTCACTTTTCTTAATTTTTTGGAAGAGTTTGAGGAGAATAGGTGTTAATTAAAAAAAGTTTGGTAGGATTCTCCAGTGAAACCATCTGGTATTAAGATTTCCTTTGTTGGGAGATTTTTGATTACTGACTCAATCTCTTTACTAGGTCTGTTCAGATTTTCTATTTCTTTGTGATTAAGTCTTGATAGGGTGTATGTTTCTAGGAATTTATTAATTTCTTCTAAATTATCCAATTTTTTGCTGTATAATTGTTCATAGTAGTCTCTTACATTCCTTATTATTTCTTTGGTATCACTTGTAATGTTCCCTCTTCCATTTCTGATTTTATTTATTTGAGACTTCTTTTTCCCTTGGTTAATTTGCTAAGGGCTTGTCAATTTTGTTGATCTTACAAAAAACAACAACAACTGTGTTTTGTTGATTTTTTCTATTGTTTTTCTTTTCTTTATTTCACTTATTTCTACTCTAATCTTCATTATTCCTTCCTTCTGCTATCTTTGGATTTAGTTTTTTCCTTCATTTTCTAGTTCCTTGAGGTGTAAAATTAGGTTGTGGATTTGAGATAGTTCTTCTTAATCTGATTACAACCATAGATTTCCCTCTTAGTATTGCTTTAACTGCATTCCCATAAGTTTGGGGATGTTATTTTTCATTTGTCTCGAGATATTTTTAAAATTTTTCTTGTGATATTTTTTCTTTGACTCATTGGTTCTTTAAGAATGTGTTGCTTAATGTCCACATATGTGTGAATTTCCCAGTTTTCCTTCTGCTATTGATTTCTAGTTTCATTGCATTGTGGTCAGAAAAGATACTTGGTATGATTTCAATCTTCTTAAATTAAAACTTGTTTTGTGGCCTAACATGTGGCCATCTTGGGTAAAGTTTCATGGATGCTTGAGGAAAATGTGTTAGATGGAGTTCTGTATGTGTCTGTTAGGTCCATTGCTTTATAGTATTGTTCAAGTCTTCTCTTTCCTTATTGGTCTGGTTTTTCTATCCATTATTGAAAGTGGAGTATTGAATCCTTTTACTATTATTGTGTTGCTATTTTTCCCTTCAATTCTCTCAATATTTGCTACATATATTTGGGAGCTCTGGTGTTTGGTGCATATATAGTGAAATTGTTATATCTTCCTAAAGAATTGTCCCTTTTAACATTATATAATGTCTTATTTGTCTCTTGTGACAGTTTTTGACTTAAAATCTATTTTGTGTGATATAAGTATGCCCTATTCTGCTCTCTTTTGTTTATCATTTGCATGGAATAATTTTTTCCATCTTTTCCTTTTCATCCTGGGTGTGTCATTTGATCTAAAGTGAATCTCATTTAGACAGCACATAGCTGGATATTTTTTTCTTTTTACTCCATTCTAACAGTATATCATTTTAATTGTGGAGTGTAACCCACTAAATTAATTAGTGATAGGGAAGGACTTACTACTGCTATCTTGTTAATTGTTTTCTGTATATCTTATAGCTATTTGGTATCTCATTTCCTCTCTTGATGCCTCCCTTCTTGTTTCATTGATTTTTGTTTGTTTGCAGTGATATGCTTTGTTTCCTTTCTCATTTCCTTTTGTGTATCTTCTATAGGTATTTTCTTTGTGGTGAACAGGGAGATTACATAAAACATCTTGAAGTTATAACAATCTATTTTAAGCTGACAACAACTTAATTTCAATCATATACAAAATCTCTACTCCTTTACATTTCTGTCCCCCTCCCCCAACTATATGTTATTAATATTGCAATAAAATATTTTCTGGTCACCAATTCCAATGTGTGTGTTTGGGTTCTTCCTCATGCCACCATCAAGAAATTCTTCATTCTGCAACCAGTTACAGTGTGTGTGTGTGTGTGTGTGTGTGTGAGTGGGGGGGGGTGTGTTTCCACACCAACAATGACAAGCAATTCTCAGACACCAGCTGGGTGTCCTACAATTCAACTCAGTTCCGACGCTGTTTACCTGGAGATAGCATCAGATCCCACAGGTTAAGGGCTCAGTCTCACAGACAGCTTCCCAACCCACTTCCAGATGTCAGTTGCAAGCCCAGGTTTTTACCTATGCTTCTGATCCACTGGCTATAGATTGGAAGCTTCAGCAAACCCCTTCTTCAGCTTGATTAATTTATAGAGTGGCTCTCAGAACTCAGAGAAACATTTACTTACTAGATCATCAATTTATTATAAAAGGATATAACTCAGGAACAGCCATATGGAAGGGATGCATAGGGCAAAGGGTATGCCCTTTCTGAGCATGCTACTCTCCCCAAACCTCCATATGTTCATCAACCTGGAAGTTCTCCAAACCCCATCCTTTTAGGTTTTTATGGACGCCTCATTACATATGTATGACTAATTAAATCTTTGGCCGTTAGTGATTGATTTAACCTCCATCCCTTCTCCCCTCCCAGAGGTCAGGGGTTTGGGGCTGAATGTCCAACCCTTTAATCACTGGTTGGTTCTCCTGGCAACCAGCCCCCATGCATACTTAGGTGAGGCCCAAAAGTCACCTCATTAATATAAGAAGAGACACATTTATCTCCCAGGTGTATCTCCAAGTAAATTCCAAGGGTTTTAGGATCTCTGTGCCTGGACTGGTGACTAAGGCCAAATATATATTTCTTTTTTTTTTTTTTTTGCCGTACGCAGGTCTCTCACTGTTGTGGCCTCTCCCGCTGCAGAGCACAGGCTCCGGACGCACAGGCTCAGTGACCAAGGCCCACGGGCCAAGCCGCTCTGCGGCATGTGGGATCCTCCCAGACCGGGGCACGAACCCACGTCCCCTGCATCGGCAGGCGGACTCTCAACCACTGAGCCACCAGGGAAGCCCCAAATATATATTTCTTATTATAAATTTCTTACTATAAATATAATGACATGCAAATTACATTTTAATATTATATATCTATTAACGTAGACTTAGAGTTAATTTTATGCTTTTTTCTCTCCAATGCTATACCAGAATTAAAAGTGATTTACACACCAACATTACAATACTACAAGATTCTGTATTTTTCTATGCAGTTATCTTTGCCAGAGAGCTTTCATATTGCTTTCTAGCATCCCTTCATTTCAACTTGAAGGAATCCTATCAGCATTTCTTGTAGTAGGTCTAATGGTGATGAACTCCCTCAGCTTTTCTTTACCAGGAAAGTCTCAATTTCTCCTTCATTTGCTGGATTGCACTGTGCTGCGCAAATATTTTCTCTCATTTTTTGAGTTGTTTTTTCACTTTCTTCATGGTATCTTCTGAAGCATAAAAGGTTTTAATTTTGATTGTCTGATTCACCTTTTTTTTTTCACTTTTGTTTTTGGTGTCATACCTAAGCAGTCATTGCCTAACTCAAGGTCACAAAAATTTACTCTTACATTTTCTTCTAAGATCATTATAGTTTTAACTCTTACATTTAATTAAGTATATGAATAATTTGAATTAATATTTGTAAAATGTGTAGGGATGGGTGTAACTATTCTTTTGCAAGTAAATATCCAGTTGTCCTAGCACCATTTATTGAAAAGGTTATTCTTTCCCTATTGAATTGCCCAGGTACCCTTGTTGATCAATTGCCCCTAAATGTAAAGATTTATCTCCAGACTTCCCATTCAATTCCATTAATATATATGTCTATTCTCATGCCAGTAGCATACTGCCTTTATTACTGTAGTTTTTTAATAAGTTTTGAAATGCTGGGTGTTAGTGATGATGGCGGCAGTGGTGGTAGTAGTTCCAAGTCCAGGGCATATGTCCTTTTTGATGCTTTAACTTGTATGACTAAAAATTCAAAGGGTTGTGAATTTGCTTTTTAAAAATGGCAAACTAGAACAAAATTCCTTTTCCCCATGAGCTTTATTCCAGACCACCACAGCTGTGATAAGTGAGTGCTGTTCTGGGAAATGTAGGTGTGAGAATGACTGTACAGTGTAAGTAATATGTGTGTTTGCTCGCCAGGTGTTGAGGAATTGTTGGCCATCTTTTTCCTGGCCGCCTTGCTCTCCCTGGGCTACATTAGGACCCCAAGGCTCACCCAGGCCATATTGTGAGAATGTGTTGTGCTGCACAGTTCCCTGCAAGTGCGGACTCTTTGGACGGGTCTTCTGGAGGATTTGCTCTTCTGTATCGTGTTTGCCTGAGCACCATCCCTAGGGCTGCCCGAGTCACAGGGTTCTGCCTGCACTACAAAGGCTGCATGCAGAGCCCCACGTGGAGTTCCCCCCTCCAGTCCCTGTGATGGGACTCCTCTCCAACTCCCCTTTGGATACCACCCTCTCACTCCTGTTCTAGCTCATGCCATCCTGAATACCTTGATGGTCACCTTGATGAAACACCTGCATTCCACCACCCCATCCCCAACATTCCCTTATCACTCTGAAGCATATCAAAATCTCCAGGTGTGAAATGGGAGAGAATGATGACTGGGACTAGAAACCTACAGGATCAGAGCTCTTTACCCTGCTAGGCCAGAGGGGAACCCCTCAGCACACCAGGGTCTACCTACTCTGACACAGGAGCTTCCTTGCTGCAATATAGCAAGGTGGATAAGTTGGTAGGGAAGGGAGGGGGAATGAGAAGATTTGTATTATTCACAGACAGATAAAATCACAATACTGTAAGTCAACCTCTTCACAGTGCACCCAGCTATGGCCTAGTTTGGAGGCGCTCCCAGATACAGGATCAGCGCTTCCCAAGCATGACTTGGAATAAAGCTGGAGACAAGTGGGAAAAAGATTTCCACAGTGGAAGGAGAAGGTAGCAAGGTAGAGCTGTGTCCTGTCACCTCTGCACAAGCCTCCCTGTGGTCCCATCTCTCCACCCAGTCCAGATCCATGGCTGCTATATTGCAGCAAGGAAGCTCCTGTGTGAGAGTAAGTGGACCCTGGTGTGCCAACGGGTTCCCCTCTGGCCTAGCAGGGTAAAGAGCTCTCACCCTGTAGGTTTCTAGTCCCGGTCATCATTCTCTCCCATTTCACACCTGGAGACCACCAATTATCTTTAATAATTTTTATTGTGGTAAAATACATATAACATAAAATTCACCATTTTAAGTGTACAATTTGGTGCTATTAATTACATTCACGATTTTGTGCAACCCTTATCACTATTTACTTCCAAAACTTTTCATCACCCCAAAACAGAAACTCTGTACCCATTAAGCAATAACTCATTTCCCACTTCCCAGAGCCCCTGGTAACTTCTAATTTACTTACTGCCTCTATGATTTGCCTATTCTAGATATTTCATATAAGTGGAATCCTACAATAATTGTTCTTTTGTATCCAGCTTATTTTACCTGACATAATGTATTCAAGGTTCATCCATGTTTCAGAATTTCATTTGTTCTTATGACTGAATAATATCCCATTGTATGTATTTACCACATTTGTTTATCATTTCATCTGTTAATAGATACTTGTCTTGTCTCCATCTTTTTACTATTGTGAATAATGCTGCAATGCACACGGTGTGCAAGTGTCTATTTGAGTCCCTGTTTTTAATTCGATTGGGTATATATAGTCATTCCTCCGTATCCACAGGGGATTGGTTCCAGGATCTGCCATGGATACCAAAATCTGTGGATGCTCCAGACCCTTATATAAAATGGTGTAGTATTTGCATATAACCCATGGATAAACACTTGTATACTTTAAATCATCTCTAGATGACTTGTAATACCTAATACAATGTGAATGCTGTGTGAAGAGTTGCTGGCCTTTCGCAAAGCCAAGTTTTGAAAGTTTTTTGGAACTTTCTGGAATTTTTTCCCTAAATATTTATAATCACTCTTGGCTGAATCTGTAGATGTGGAACCCACAGATATGGAGGGCTGACTGTACTTAGGAATGAAATTTCTGCTTCATATGTTAATTCTATGTTTAACTTGCTTGAGGAATCATCAAACTGATCTCCACAACAGCTGCACCGTTTTACATTCTCACTAGCAGTTGTATGAGGGTTCCAATTTCCCCATATCCTTGTAACATTTATTTTCCTTTTAAAAAAAATTATAGTCATCCTAGTAGGTATGAAGTGATATCTCATTGTGGATTTGATTTGTATTTCCCTAGGGACTAATGATGTTGAGCGTGTTTTTATATGCTTGCTGCCCATTTGTATATATTCTTTGCAGAAATGTCCTTCAAGTCCTTTGTCGATTTTTAAATTGAGTTGTTTGTCTTTTTGCCATTGAGTTGTAAGAATTCTTTATGTATTCTGTATATTGAGCTCTTTACCATATATACAATTTATAAATATTTTCTTCTGTTCTGACAGTTTTCTTTTTCCTTCCTTAATAATATCATTTGTTGCACAAAAGTTCTTAATTTTGATAACGTTCAATTTGTCTGTTTTTTTCCTTTGGATTTAATATAAAAGATCCATTGCCAAACCCAAGGTCATGGAGATTTAAATATTTTCTTCCAAGAGTTTTATGGTTTTATCTCTTATATTTACATTGTTGATCTATTTTGAGTAAATTTTTGTAAATGGTATGAGGTAAGGGTCCAACTTCATAGTAGATATCTAGTTATCCCAGCACCATTTGTTGAAGACACTATTCTTTCCCCATTGAATAGACTTGCACCCTTGTTGAAAATCCGTTGGCCATATATATGTAGATTTATTTCTGGACTCTCAATTCTATTCCATTGATCTGTAGGTTTATCCTTATGCCAGTACCACACTGTTTTGATTACTGTAGCTTTATGGTAAGTTCTGAAATTGGGAAATGTAAATCCTCCAACTTTATTCTCCTTTTTCAAGATTGTCTTGACTGTTCAGGGCTGTTGCAATTCCATTTGAATTTGAGGGTCTACTTTTCCATCTCTGCAAAAAAACGTTCTTGGATTTTTGATAGGGATTCCATTGAATCATTGATCACTTTTGATAACCGTGTCATCTTAATAATTTTATTTCTTCCAATCCATGGACATGGGTTGTCTTTCCATTTATTTAGGTCTTTCAAAATTCCTTTTGGAAATGTTTTGTAATTTTTAGTATATAAGTCTTTCACCTCCTTGAAAGAGGAGGATATCCTGATCTTACTGTACTATTATCCCAGCTTGTCTGTATGTTTGAAAACCATTATAAAAGTTGGTAAAATAAAACACACGAAGAAGTGAAGTCTAGTTTAAATGGAAATATGAAAGTGTGTCCTGTTGTCCAGCCAAAGCTCCTGCCCTCACCGTTACAAGCCAGGCTGAGAAGGGGGCATGGATCTGTGCCTTCATACCCTTCAAGAGTTGATCCATCCAAGCTAGTGCAGGTGAGGGAGGAGGTACAGATGGGGAATAAGATGAGGGAGAAAATCCTAGGTACTTCTGTTTAGCAGATGCTGGTGGTGATTCTCTATAGACTGTCCTTTGTCATTTCTAACAGTGACCTTGCCATGAGGTAGGAAGTGGGTGATAAGGGAGTGAGATATCTGTGGTATTCTTTGATGATGCAGAGGGACTGCCTCTCTGCACCTTCCCTTAACTGGATCCCACATTTTCCTGTTGACTTCTTTCTTCTTCTCAGCTCTTAGCCTTGCTGTGACCCCAGGGGCACTTCATCTGACAGTCTGCACTCTTGGTCAGGGTCCTTTTAGGATGACTCACACCTGATACCTTGGGGGTCAGTGTCACTTGGCTTTGGGAAAATTCACTTATCTTTGCCTCTCCACTTTCTGTACATACAGCTTTTCCTCTGCCCAGTCCTGAAAGCCACCAGCCTTTCTCCGTTCGGGGGGCTATCCACATCCTTCAGATCTGGGGTGCTGCCCATCTCTTTCAGGAATGTTATGTATCTGTTCTTGCAACAGAAATGGACCTGTGAGTGCAGGAGCTCAGGAGGCCTCCTCCTAATCCTGGGAGCCTGTCTCCTACTGACAGGTTTCCTGCCAGGGTTGTGCTGAGGTTCAGGCCTGAAGATGGGCATGACGCTGATGACTGGAGACCAGGGGAGGTGTGGTTAGCACCTTTGGGTGTGTTCTCAGCCAAAACTCAGTGAAAGTCCCATTCCATGTTGTCATACTGATTTGGAGATACAGAAATGAGACTCAGCTTGTCCTTTTCTAAAGAGGGAGGTGTGCAGTCATTGGCAGGTGCAGAGTGAGAGAGTAGCTGTCTGGAAGATCCCCATCCCTGTGACTCCATCACAGAAGGCACTTTGAGTGGCAGAGCAGTGGCATGATCTCTGTCCCAGTAAGATCCCTGGGGAGGAAGCAAGTGTGTCTTAACAATCCCAGGACTAGTGTGCTGGAGCTGGTGGCCAGGGTATACTTGGCTCTGACACATCCTTCCAGGGACACTCGGAGTTGTCGCAATATCAGCTGGAGTAGAGTGAGGGTGGCCTTGGCCACAGCAAGATGTCCCTTCCCTATTTTCTGTCTGTGTTGTGGTGGAACCATTACTAAAAATTTAAATGTCTGGCAAACCACTGTCATAGTCCTGCTCTGTGACCAACACTGAAATGTCAGTTGGTCCATGTGGACAACCCCATGCCTCAGTGACACCACAACCAGACGACCCCTCCTGCCTGCACCAATTTTCCCAATCTCATGACCATGCACACATGTTTGGGGGAGGTGGGGGGTCCTAAGTTCTTGCACGTGGATTTCAGAATTGCTGATTTCTAAGTGGTATGACTATCAGCTTGGCTGACTTACTCCCGGAAGGGGCTGTCGCAAGCACACAGCTTCCAGAATGCGGTAGAACATATATATTTCTGTTCTATCCAGCAAGGTCATCCCGTCCCTTGGGCCAGATAGAATGGGAGGCAAAATCACCAGGGGCAGTGACAAAGGGCCTCATCTGGCCTCCACCTGACCTTGGCATCCCTCCCTCCTCAATCCAATGTTAAATGGAGGCTCCTTTCACTTCTACTGGCCCATATCTCCCTCTTGGGGCTCTAAAAGGAATAACACATAGTCTCCCATAGCCTAGGCTGCTTTCTTGATGCTCCTGCCAGGGGTGACCCCAGAAAAGGTAGAGGATGTCTGGGGAGGCAGCACAACTGCACAACTGGACTTATGGTCCGTGCTTACTGTCTGTCTGCCAGACTGAATGCACTTGGGCCACCTCGGAATGACCTTGTATTGCATGAGAAATGGCTGAGAGACCAACAATGCATTACGTGCATTATGTGCGGGTCTACCAGCGGGTTCAGGGAACTGGACTGTGCAGGATTCAGGCCTACCTGAATGGGGCGCACCTGAATGGGGGGTGGGGTGGGGCGCAGTCTGTGCTCATGACATCCTTACCATGACTTGGGCTCCTCAGTCACCTTCCTGCCAGGGAAACACACGGGGCTTCTCCTGTGGGCTTCTTTTTTTCCTTTTTTTAATAAAATCTCACTGAGGACTGGAATTTGCTTTCCAGGTAGGGGGTGGAGCCAGCAGGCACAAGGCAATATTTATGAATTTGTTGTGACAAATCATATAAGAATTTGACACCACCACCAAAAATCAGCGATAGAACAATAAGACAGTCCATAGACAGGGAAGAAAATAATAGATTAGTATAGAGAATGCATAATGAAGTTGCACCAATCAATAAGAAAAGTATAGGAAAATGGGTAGAAGGTATGAAAAGGCATTTCATAGATGAGCAAGTGTGGACGGTCCAGAAGCTCATGAAAAGATGCTTTGCCTCGTTAGTCATTGGGCATTTTCATTAGGGAAATGCCAACTGAAATCACAGTGAAATGCTATTTTATACTCACCAGATGGCCCGATATGAAAATTTCTGGCAATATGGAAAGTCCTGCTCTCTGTTGGAGGCAGGATCTGTCACGGCCAAGAGGAGAACAACTTGGCTGACGTGGTGAAGTGAGGGGTGCACTTCCTATACCCAGCATTTCCCGTCCAATAAATAAAGAGGTGGGAATAGGGCCTTTTTCAGCTGGTGGGAGTCATCGTGAGCCATAAACCTAGTTCAACGGGTCAAGGCCAGCATTAAGAAATGAAATAGAATAGAATGAAAATACTGAGAGTACACTCCAGGTACGGCAAGCATTATTTTCTAGAACTTTTGTAAAAATATGTGTACAGAGTTACAATATAAAATCAACATTTCCCTGCAGATCAGTTTGAAAACCTCGTCCCTGGAGGAACTGTTGTCTGTAATTCAGGAGACACAAGCCAAGATGATACATGGCAGCACTTGGAAGAGCAAAAAATTGTCAGCAAAGACTCAGAAACAATGAACTGTGGGATATTCTAACAGTGGGATAGTACAGAGCGAGGAAATATATGCACCAGAAGTGCACTTAGTGTGGAGAGACTATCAGAGACTTAAAACTCTGAGAAAAGCAAGTTACACGAGGTTCTCTACAGAATGATGCCATATAAAAACTGCCAGCCAACAAGGACTGAATATAGTGTAAGCATTCATGTGTATTGAGACAAAGTATGAAGGGATGCATGCGGCCAACAACAAATACCAAATTCAGGAAAGTGGTTACTTCTGGGTGGAAGCAGGTGTTGGTGATTGGGGAGCAGTATACAGGAGCAGTTTTATTTTTAAGCTAGTGTGTGGGCACATGGGTATCCATTGTGTGGTCTTTATATGCTTTGGTACCTTTAAATAGTACTAAATAAACAAAATTCTCTTTAAAAGTCCTATCTTGTGGAAGTTTTATCAGTTTTTCACTCTGAGATATGCATAGTCGATCATCCCCTCCACCCCAGGATGAGGTTTCAGGGAACATGCAGGCACCACCCCCTCAGGAAAGCAGGCAGGAGATGCTCTGCTGAAGCAAAGACAATGGGGCCCTCCGACCACACTGTCTGCGCTCCACCCCATGTGTCTGTCCGCTTGGCCCCATGTGTCTGTCTCCTCTGCACTGAACCCCTTGAGACTTCTTATCCCCACCTTCCATGCCTGCTCCATTCTCCACGCTTCTGCTCATGAGCTGCTCTCCCAGTGCCTGCTTCCAGTGCCTTTGCCCTCACCCTTCGGGAACTTCTCCTGAAGGGTGTCACAGACGGTGCCCTTCTGGGCATCCAGGACCCCTGTGTACTCTCCTCCACTGAATCACTTTCTGCCCTGAATTTCACCGTCCGTGTGGTGGCCTTCCCACGTTTATGAGCCCCCTGGAGCAGGGGCTAACTTGTAAGTAACTTGCTGTGTCATCAGCTCCTGACACAGACAAGGCACTTAGAATACACCAGATGATAAAGAAATGGAATTAAACTGTTCTTTATTTACTTTTTTGCCTTGTATATCTTGTTTTTTCAACATCTTTATTGGAGTATAATTGCTTTACAATATTGTGTTAGTTTCTGCTGTATAACAAAGTGAATCAGCTATATGTATACATATATCCCCATATCCCCTCCCTCTTGCATCTCCTCCCACCTTCCCTATTCCAACCCCTCTAGGTGGTCACAAAGCATGGAGCTGATCTCCCTGTGTTATGCAGCTGCTTCCCACTAGCTATATATTTTACATTTGGTAGTGTATGTATGCCAATGCCACTCTCTCACTTCGTCCCAGCTTACCCTTCCCCCTCCCCGTATCCTCAAGTCCTTTCTCTACATCTGCGTCTTTATTCCTGTCCTGCCCCTTGGTTCTTCAGAACCACTTTTGTTTTAGATTCCATATATATGTGTTAGCATATGGTATTTGTTTTTCTCTTTCTGACTTACTTCACTCTGTATGACAGACTCTAGGTCCATCCACCTCACTACAAATAACTCAGTTTTGTTTCTTGTTATGGCTGAGTAATATTCCATTGTATATAAGTACCACATTTTCTTTATCCATTCATCTGTTGATGGACACTTAGGTTGCTTCCATGTCCTGGCTATTGTAAATAGAGCTGCAATGAACATTGTGATACATGACTCTTTTTGAATTATGGTTTTCTCAGGGTATATGCCCAGTAGTGGGATTGCTGGGTCGTATGGTAGTTCTATTTTTAGTTTTTTTGTGTTTGTTGGCAATCTGTATATCTTCTTTGGAGAAATGTCTATTTAGGTCTTCTGCCCATTTTTGGATTGGGTTGTTTATTTTTTGATATTGAGCTGCTTGTATATTTTGGAGATTAATCTTTTGTCATTTGCTTCATTTGAAAATATTTTCTCCCATTCTGAGGGTTGTCTTTTCATCTTGTTTATGGTTTCCTTTTCTGTGCAAAAGCTTTTAAGTTTCATTAGGTCCCATTTGTTTATTTTTGTTTTTCTTTCCATTTCTCTAGGGAGAGGGTCAAAAAGGATCTTGCTGTGATTTATGTCATAGAGTCTTCTGCCTGTGTTTTCCTCTAAGAGTTTTATAGTGTCTGACCTTACCTTTAGGTCTTTAATCCATTTTGAGTTTATTTTTGTATACGGTGGTAGGGAGTTAAAATGTTCTTTAAAAAATCAAACAATTACTCATGTCATTCACATTGCAGTTCCCATCTCATGACTTGAGACTGAAATCATAAATCTTATGGTAGAGGACACAGGTAACTGACACCCACCCCCCATTCCCTGAGAAAATGGTGAGTTGTGAGGGGAGGAAGGGGGTACAGACAACCTGGATTCCAGCATCCAAACTATGGCTGGTCTGCATCATGAAGGTCCAATGATGATAGTAGAAATGAATCTTTTCCCTTCTCCTTTCTTTTACATCTTGGATCTTAGAGAATCATTTTGTCTCTGTCTGCTTCCTTTCCTTTTAAGTTAACTGCCCAGCATCAAAAATAAGAAAATACTTAAAGATAAATTTAACAAAGGAAGTGCAAGACTTGTGCATTAACTACAAAACATTGTTGAAAGAAATAAAATACCTCAGTAAATGGAAACTATGTTCATGTATTGGAACATTTAAGATCATTAAGATGGTATACTCCCCCAAATGATCTACAGATTCAACATAATCACTATAAATATCTCAGCTAACATTTTTTTCTTGGCAGAAAATGACATGCTGATCCTAAAGTTCATATAGAAATTCAAGGACCCAGAATAGCCAAAGTAATCTGGAAAAAGAATAACAAATGTGGAAGACTCATGCTGTGTCATTCCAAAACTTACTATAAAGCTATGGTAATCAAGACAGCATGGTACTTGTATAAGGAGAGATACATGGGTAGATGGAATCAAACTGATGCCAGAAATAAACCTTAATTTGTGGTCAACTGATTTTTTATTGAAGTATAATTTACTTACAGTATTATCATAGTTTCAGGTGTACAACATAGTGATTTAATATTTCTATACATTACAAAATGATCACCATGATAAGTCTGGTTACAGCTGTCACCATACAAAGTTATTACTATATTATGGACTATATTTCCCATGCCATAAGTTACACTGCTGTGACTTACTCATTTAATAACTGGAAGTTTGTACTTTTAATCCTCCCTCCCCTCTGGCAACCACAAGTTTGTTCTTTGTATCTATGACACTATTTCTGTTTTGTTATGTTTGTTCACTTGTTTTTTTAGATTGCACATATAAGTGAAATTTTATGGTATTTGTGTTTCTCTGTCTGACTTATTTCATTAGTATGATACCCTCTAGGTACATCCATGTTGTTGCAAATGGCAAGATTTCATTCTTCTTTATGGTTGAATAGTATTCACATCTTCTTCATCCATTCATCTACCAATGGACATGTAGGTTGCTTCCATATCTTGGCTAATGTAAATAATGCTACAATGAACAGTGGGGTGCATATATCTTTTCAAATTAGTGTTTTTTTTGTTTTCTTCAGATAAATACCCAGAAGTGAAATTGCTGGATCATATAGCAGTTCTATTTTTAATTCTTTGAGGAAGCTCCATACTGTTTTCCACAGTAGTTGTACCAATTTACCAATAGGGCTTGAGTGTTCCCAATGGTCAATTGATTTTTGACAAGTATGCCAAGATAATTCAGTGGGAAAAAGAATATTTTTTTCAACACAGTGCTGGGACAACTGGATATTCACATGCAAAAGAAAGAAATTGGGCTCCTACCTCATATCATATGTAAAAATTAACGCTAAATGGATCATAGACATAAATGCAAGAACTAAAACTATAAAACTCTTAGAAGAAAGAATAGCAGTAAATTTTCATGAATCTGAGTTAGGCAATGGCTTCTTATATATGACAACAAAGGCAAAATGATAAAAGAAAAAATAGATAAATTGGAAGTCATTCATATGAGAAACTTTTGTGATTCAAAGACTATTATCAAAGGGCTTCCCTGGTGGAGCAGTGGTTGAGAGTCTGCCTGCCGATGCAGGGGACGCGGGTTCATACCCCGGTCCGGGAAGATCCCACATGGTGCAGAGCGGCTGGGCCTATGAGCCATGGCCGCTGAGCCTGCCCGTCCGGAGCCTGTGCTCTGCAACGGGAGAGGCCACAACAGTGAGAGGCCCGTGTACCGCAAAAAAAAAAAAAAAAAAAAAAAAGAACAGTCGGTCAAAGGCTATTATCAAAAAACTGAAAAGACAACTTGAAGAATGAGAGAAAATATTCGCAAAATACATACCTGGTGAGGGTCTAGTATTTAAAATATATAAAGAACTACAATAACAATAAAAATACAAAATCCCAATTTAAAAAGGGTGAAGATTTTAATAGAAGTTTCTTCAAGTGACCAATAAGCACATGAAAAGATGCTTGACATCATTAGTCATCAGGAAAATGTTAATCAAAACTACAAGGAGATACCATTTCATACCCACTAGAATGGCTCCAATAACAAGTGTCAGCAAGGATGTGGAGATACTGGAACCTTCATACATCGCTAGTGGAAATGTACAATGGTGCAGCTGTTTTGGAACACAGTTTGGCAGTTCCTCAAAATGTTAAACATAGAATTGCCATATGGTCTAGAAATTCAACTGCTAGGTATAAACCTAAGAAAAATGAAGACATACTTTCAAAAAAAACTTGTACATGAATATTTATAGCAACATTTTTCATAATAATCAAAAAGTGGGCTTCCCTGGTGGCGCAGTGGTTGAGAGTCCGCCTGCCGATGCAGGAGACACGGGTTCGTGTCCCAGTCCGGGGAGATCCCACGTGCCGTGGAGCGGCTGGGCCCGTGAGCCATGGCCGCTGAGCCTGCGCGTCCAGAGCCTGTGCTCCGCAACGGGAGAGGCCACAACAGTGAGAGGCCCGCGTACCGCAAAAAAAAAAAAGAAAAAAAAAAGAAAAATAAAGTGAAAACAATTCAAATGTCCGCCAGCTTATGAATGGTTAAATAAAATCGGGCATGTCCATGGAGTAGAATTGTTATTCAGTCATAAAAAGGAATGAAATAGTGATACATGCAACACCATGAATGAACCTTGCAAACATTATGCTAACTGATGAAAGTTGGCCACAAAAGACCATGTAGTGTGTAATTCTATTTCTATGAGATGTCCAGAATAGGAAAACCTGTAGAGACAGAAAATAGATTGGTGGTTGCCACAGACTGGGGAGAAGAGAAAATGGGAAATGATTACTAACAAATATGTTCCTTTTAGAGAGGATGAAAATATTCTAAAATTAGAACAACTAACTAGGTGAAAGTTGCACAATTCTCTGAATACACTAAAAACCATAGAATTGTCCACTTTAAAAGGGTAAATTTTATGGTATATAAATTATATTTCAATACAGCTTTTATAAAAATAATTAGCTTCCAGCCAAGGAGCCAAGAGTGAGTAGGGCAGATGTAGGTGTTCCACGAGGCCTGACTACAGACCCAGCTGCCTGCTGCATTACTTCTTGTTGAGTCAAACGCCTTCCCTGGGTAGCTCAGATGTCAGCAAGCACATTCTGGGCCAACGTGACAATTGGGTGATTAATACCTCCTTACCAACAGAGCACATTTGCCTTTATTTTTCAACCCCATTTAAGTAAATAAGCTCATGTGGTTGGCGGTGGCTGCTAAGGAGTGTAAGCAGCGATGTACAGACAGTCATGGCCTGGGGAATTCCCCAATAGGAGACCTTGGCTTGATTAATGATCAGAGCATTTTGTCTTCCACCTGATTTCTTGTGGGACCAAACAGGGGCTGAACCACTGATGTTGGGTGACCTGCTGGAGGAAGGGTCAGGTATTGGAGCATGTGTCTGACCTGGGTCATTCAACCTTCCTGGGCTCAACGTGGAGATAAGCACAGCTTCCTTGCATAGGTGTTGTTGAGAGAGACAGCAAATACATGCCAGACAGATAGATGGTGCTCAATACAAGACATGGTGATAGTCATTCTTAGACAAGAGTTTCAATAAAACACAGCTCCTTAGTCTTCTCAACTTTTACTCTTAAGTTCCATCTTCTCTGCTTTCAGCTCAAGTACAGTGTGGGGAGGAAATTGGAGAAGGTTGACACTGTTCCACAGCTTTATGGGACCACTTGACCCAGTGAACTTGAAGTCTTTTTTTTTTTACACATCTGGCTGAGAAGCTCCTAACTCAGAACCCTAGTAGCCCTCTTGCCTCCCTCAGCACCTTTCCATTCTGTTTCTGCCTAATCCTTGATCATTTGCCCCTGGATTGTGATGCTTTCTATAGAAGTGGGTATTATGATGATCAGCCTTTAATTAATTAAGTTTGGCTGGCACCCCAAAAGCTCGAGGAACCCATGTGGAAGGACAGATAGCAACTAATGGGATGAGTTACTTCCTACATCTTCCTTATCACCCTGGTCCAGAGTCCCCACCACTGCTATCATTATCCAGCAGCCTGAGGATGGTAAGAATTGGGGGAGACCTCTTAGAGTAGCTTGGGACTCCTAGAAGGCCAGTGAGACTCATCTCCAGCTCGTTGATGGGAGAAAAAAATGTGTGAGTAAAATGCCAGGAATGTTCCCTGAGGATTGTGCAGGGGTCTTCTAGTTGTACTCAAGGAACTCAGGTTTGATTTCTCTAACACCATCCATCCATCCATCCATTCATCCATCCATCCATCCATCCATCAATTCACCCATCCATCCACCCATTCACCTAACCATCCACCCTTCCACCCAGACATTTAACATCCATTTCCTGGGCACTTCAGCTTGGTACTATATGCCAGGATCACTGCCAGGATTTGGAGGACACTTTACCCCTTTCTCAAGGAGTTCACAGATATGCACACAAAATAATAGATAATAATCATGTGAAGCAGAATGTAACCAGCTACAAACAGCTATAAACAAAATGCTATTGGAAGTACAGCTGGGGGTGGGTTTGGTTTGGGAGGAACCAGGAGGTCTTAGTGGAGAAGATTTTCAATGAATGGGAAATGGAGTGGAGCTGGGATTAATGTGGTGAGTGGAGATGCTTAAGGGAGAGCATGGCTGGGGCAGGCGAGCTGCTGGGATGGGATTCATTCGCATCCCTGACTGGGAACCCCTGTGTGACAAGTCTTGTGGTAAATACTTTTTATTCACAAAGTTTGGACTTCATCCTTTGTCAGAGGTGAGCAAGACTTTTCTGAAAAGATCCAGAGAGTAAATACTTCAGGCTTTTCAGTCCATATGATCTCTGTCACAGATATGATCTCTGCTGTGGTAACTTGAAAGCAGCCATAAATAACATGTCAACTAATGGGCATAGCTGTGTCCAATAAAACTTTAAAATTTGACTTTTATATGATTTCACATGTCATGAAAGGTTTCTTTTTTCCCCCCCAACATTTAAAAAATATAAAAACCAAGTGGTGTCACAAAAATGGTGGTGTAGAAGACACTAGCTTCTGTGCCCCCACAAAGATTGACAATTAGACAGCTACCTAACATAAACAGCTCTGGGAGAGCTCTGGAGTCCACTTAGAAATATTTAGCAACAAAGTGAAAGGAAAACCTGAGAATAACCACAGAAGAAGAGAAAGAAGACAGCTTCTTTTGCCTGCATCATCCCATCCCCCAAGTCAGCATGGGGGTGGGAGTGGGGTGGGAATGCTGGCTCAGAGCCAAGAGGGAATTTCTTCACCAGTAAGAGTTCCCCTGGCCTGGGAACGAAGAAGGAAGAGAACACCAGCTTTCCCAGCCCTTCAGAGCACCATACAAAGGTCCTACTTCTGTTTCACCCAACTCAGACCGGCAAAGCTGAGATGTATAGAGACCCCTAGGAACAAGGAAGAAAAGCAGGAACTATCAATAGCAGCCATGCTGTAGGAGCAATTGTGGTTCACAGTGACTTTCCCTGCAGATAAACCCAACACATTCTGCCACGGAAGAAATAAGCAGCCAGGACAGATGCTATGGGCCCCCTGCAGATTTTTCCAGTGTTCGGCCCATAGGTATTTGTGTTTGTTGACACCTGAGTCTGTCTCCACTTTCTCCTTCTGCCTGAAGAGCCTGAGAACTGCAATGGCAGACAGCCCAAGGCTCTGTGGCTGTACGAATGTAAGACCCTGGCCTACACCCATGCAGACGACCCCAGCACTGTGTGTGTGTTCAGAGCTAAATTCTCCAGCTGTGCACCTGCATGCTCCCAGCCTGATTCCTATCACTGTCCCCCATGAGCATGTACATGCCCTGGGGACACTGTGCAGCCACAGGAGAGCACACTGACAGCCCGGGATGCTGCAGCTGCCAGTGAGCCCATAGTTGCCCTGGTCCTTTCTGCATATTCCCTGGCTCCCACCAATACATGTGTCTACATCTAGTCCCTGACATTACACAGGCACCTGCAACTAGCCCCTGTAGTTAACTGTGTGTGCACCATTCTCCCAAGCCACCACTGTTGCTGCCTAGAATTGAAGGTACTGTTGAGGACCCCAAAAGCCCTTGCAGCTACTATGGACCTCCTGCAGTGCTTGCCAAGGACCACATACTGTTGACCCTCCAGACCCCATGGCCTGAGCCAAAGAGAAGTCACATACGCCTGGACCCAAGTGCCATTTTATGTTCCCACACTTGGCACCCTGAACCACTAGACTGGGGTCACAATATGCTCCAGCATGCCTCCACCCACAAGTAAAAGCCTTCCCTTATGGAAGTCAGTTCATAAAATCTGGAAGAGATGACTGTCTCTTCAAATGCACAGACACTTACACAAATCTATAAAGATAACAAAGAATCAGGGAGACATGACTCCAGCAAAGGAATACAGTAATCCTCCAGTAACTGACACCAGAGAAATGGAGATCCAGGAATTGCCCAACAAATAATTCAAAATAACTGTTCTAAAGACTTTCAGAGAGCTACAAGAAAACACAGATAAACAATTTAATGATACCAGGAAAACAATATTAGAACAAAGCAAGAAGTTAAACAAAGAAATAGAGAATATTAAAAAGAGCTAAACAGAAATTTTGGAGCTAAATAGTACAATGACTGAACTGAAGAATTCACTAGAGACCTTCAACAGCAAATAAACCAAGCAGAAGAAAGAATCAGAGAGCTAGAAGGAAGATAACTTGAAATTACCCAATCAGAGGAGCAAAAAGATAAAAAGGATGAAAAGGAATAAAAAGCCTATGGGACTTACAGGACACCATTAAGAGAAACAATGTGTGCATCATTGGAGTCCCAGAAAGAGAAGAGAGGGAGAAAGGGATAGAAAGCTTATTTAAAGAAATAAAGCCTGAGAACTTCCCAAACCTCGAGAGAGATTTTTATATCCAAGTTCATGAAGCTAATAGGTCAACCCAAAATTTCAATCTAAAACAATCTTCTCCAAGACACATTATAATAAAACTGTTTAAAATGGGTGACAGAATTCAAAAAGCAGCAAGAGAAAAACAAATCTCTTATACAAGAGAACCCCATAAGGCTATTACTGGATTCCTCAGTGGAGACCTTGCAGACCAGAAAATAATGGGATGATATATTCAAAAGACAGAAAGAAAGAAACCGTCAATCAAGAATATATAGCCCAGAAAAGTTGTCTTCAGAAATGAAGGTGAGATAAGGACTTTCCCTAACAAAAGCTGAGAGAGTTCATCACCATTAAACCTCTCTTACAAGAAATGCTAAAACAACTTCTTCAAGCTGAAACAGAAGGATGCTGCTTATTAACATGAAAACATATGAAAATATACAAGACATTGGTAAAAGTAAGCATATAGTCAGATTCAGAATACTCTAATACTGTAATCTGGTAGTGTGTTAGCTACCTAACTCTAGTATAAAGGTTAAAAGACAAAGCAATAAAAATAGCTAAATCTACAATATTTTGTTATGGATACATAATATTAAAGAGATGTAAATTTTAACATCAAAAACATAAAAGGGAGGAATAAAAGAGTAGAGTTTCTGAATGAGATAGAAGTTAAGGAGTTAGCATAAAATATAGTTATATCTATAAGATGTTTCATGTTTGCCTCATGGTAACCACAAAGCAAAAACCTACAGATTCACAAAAGATAAAGAGAAGTGAATCATAGCATAACACTACAAAAAAATCAAAAATTTACAAAGGAAGGCAGCAAGAAAGAAAGAAGGCAGCTATGAAACAACCAGAAAAAAATAAGATGGCATTTATAAGTTCTTACCTGTCAATAAGTGGTGCAGCCACTATGGAAAACATGATGGAGCTTCCTCAAAAAATTTAAAAAATTGAGCTACCATATCCAGCAATTCCATTTCTGGGTATATATCCAAAGAAAATAAAAACACTAATTTGAAAAGATACATGCAACCTAATGTTCATAGCAGCATTATTTACAGTAGTCGAGATATTGGAGCCACATAAGTGTCCATCAACAGAAAAATGGATAAGGAAGATGTTGTATATACAAACAATGGAATATTACTCAGCCATAAAAAAGAATGACATGTTTCCATTTGCAACAATATGAATGGACCTGGAGGGTATTATGCTTAGTGAAGTTAGCCAGACAGAGAAAAAACAAATACTGCATGTTTTCACTTATATGTGAAACCTAGAAAATAAACAAGTGAATGACTACGACAAAACAGAAAGAGACTCATAGATGCAGAGAACAAACTAGTGGTTACCAGTGGGGAGAGGGGTGGGGGAGGGGCACGATAGGGGAAGGGGATTAAGAGGTACAAACTACAAGGTGTAAAATAAATAAGATACAAGGATGTAATGTACAGCACAGGGAATATAACCAATAATTTTGTAATAATTTTAAATTGAGTATAATCTATAAAAATATCATACTAGTTGTACACCTGAAACTAATATAACATTGTAAATCAACTATACTTCAATGTAAAAAAATAGGACTGTTGAGCAAAAAACAAAGAAGTACTGAATCTGCTAGAAGAAAAACACAATCTCTCTGACAGCTTCCAGGAGATACATGATGGAACCAGTGGGCATTCTCCCATGTGACTGCCCTGTCCTGGCCAGGCACACAGTGGTCCCAGTTTAAGAATATCTCAAGTATGAATTTGTGGATTTGTAATCCAGTTGAATTAATAAATACTTCTTTGTTCATCAGAAGGAGCTCACAAATTGTGTTAATACTCTTCCTTAGAGGTAGCACTTAGCTGCACCCCTCCAGCTTGAGCCCCTATCATGTCCCACCTGAGCAAGCACCATCACCTACTAAGTGTTTGACTTCTTTCATATGTACCAGATCCACAGTGCAATCTCCTCACCAATGTAACCTTCCTTAAACTCTAGGTTCTCCATGTTGTTCTCCTAGATCAAGAACTTTCAATGGATCCTTATTACCCTTGGAGTCAACCTCAACTTTTCATCACAGCACTCAAGGTCTCTGATCACAGGTTATCCCGCAGCCACTTCCATGTCCCATACATGAACACCAACCTGAGTTCAGCATCTTCACTTCAAACCTGCTCTTTCAACTCTTCCCATCTCCCCAATCTCACAAGTCATTCTAGACCTTCCCTGTTTGTCTAACTTGTTATCTCCAGACAAGTTCTATCAGTTCATCAACTCCCCCTCTCAGATATTTCTCTTCCACTCTATCCTCTGCCTCTCCTGATCTTTCCAGCACTGCTGTGCTTCAAGATCCTTGTGTTGTCCCTGGACCCTGGTGGCAGCTCTCCAACGGGACTTCCTGCCTCTGGTTCAGCCTCCTTCAGTCCAGCCTCCATACTTCAGCTTGGGAAATTTTCTCAACAGTATGACTTCTCTGAATAGAAACTTTCGACCACTCTCTCCCACCACCAGAGTGATGCTTTTGAAGGCTCGCACTAGAATCGTTGGGGAGCTGATTAGGAGTCAAGATGTCTCAGTCTCACCTGGACCTCCTGGTCAGAACCTTAAGCAGGTGGACCCAGACAGCTTTTGATTTAACAAACTGCTCAGGAGAAACTGTTTCTTAGACCACTTTTTGTGTGTCCCACAAGCTGAGTGTTTTTTTTATTTGAATTTTTTCTTTTTTATTTGCTGATAATTTTTGCCAGCTTTATTGAAATACAGTTGACATATAACATTTTACAATTTTAAGGAGTATAAAATGCTGATTTAATACACATATATTCCAAAGTAACTACAACCATAGTGTTATCTAACACCTCCAGCACATAACATAATTACCTTTTTTTGTGATGATAACATTTAAGATCTAGTCTCTTAGCAACTTTGAAGTATATAATAGAGCATTATTAACTATAACCACCATGCTGCACATTATATCCTCAGAATTTATTTATTTTATAACTAGAAATTTGTGCCCTTTGACCAACATCTCCCCATTTTCCCCAAAGCCCAGTCACTGGTAACCAGCATTCTACTCTCTGTTTCTAGTTTGACTTTTTTAGATTCCACATTTGAGTGATAGCATGCATACTGCTATCACTGCAAATACTTTGTCTTTCTGTATCAGACTTATTTCACTTAGCATAATGCCCTCGAGTTTCATCCATGTTATCACAAATGGCAAGATTTCCTTCTTTCTCATAGCTGAATAATATTCCATTGCATATATATGCCACATTATTAGGCACTCATCATTGACAGACACTTAGGTTGTTTCTGAATCTTGGCTATTGTGAATAATGCTGCAATGTATATGGAGTGCAAATATCTCTTCAAGACCGTTTTTATTTCCTTTGGATATATACACAGAAGTGGGATTTCTGGATCATATGGTAGTACTATTTTTAATATTTTAAGGAACCTCCATATTGTTTTCCATAGAGGCTATACCAATTTACATTTCCACCAATGATACACAAGGGATCCCTTTTCTCCAAACCCTCACCAACACTTGTTATCTCTTCTTTTTAAATTATAGCTGTTCTAATAGATGTGAGGTGAGTATCTTACTGAGGTTTTGATTTGCATTTCCCTGATAATTAGTGATGTTGAGCAATTTTTCATGTACCTGCTGGCTATTTAGATATCTCCTTTGGAAAAATACCTATTTAAGTTATTGCTCATTTTAAAATTGGATTATTTTTTTTCTATTGAGCTATATGAGACTTCACATATTTTGAATATTAACCCCTCATCCAATATATGATTTGCAAGTATTTTCTCCTATTCTATAGGTTTCCTTCATTTTGTTGATTGTTTCTTTTGCAGTGCAGAAGCTTTTTAGTTTGATAAAGTCCCACTTATTAATTTTTGCTTTTGTTGCTGGTGTTTTTGGTGTCATATCAAAAAAAAAAATCATTGTCAAGAGCAATATCAAGAATCTTTTCCCCCTATGTCCTTTTCTAATAATTTAATGGTTTCAGGTCTTACATTTAAATCTTTAATCCATTTAATTTCTAATTTTGTGAGTGGTGTAAGAAAGGAGTCCATTCTTCTACACATGGTTATCCAGTTTTCCTAACACCATTCATTGAAGAGATTAAACTTTCCCCATTGAGTATTTTTGGCTCCCTTGTCAAATATTAGTTGACATTATATGCAAAAGTTTATCTCTGGACTCCCAATTTTGGTCCATTGGTCTATGTGTCTATTTTTATGCCAGTACTACATTGTTTTGCTTACTATAGCTTTGTAGTATAGTTTGAAATCAGGAAGTTTGATACCTTCAGCTTTGTTCTTCTTGCTCAGGATTGTTTTCACTATTCAGGGTATTTTATGGTTCCATGCAAATTTTAGGATTTTTTTCTTTTTCTAAGAGAAGTGCCATTGAAATTTTGATAGGGATTGTATTGAATATGTAAATGCCTTTGAGTAGTATGGACAACATTAAATCTTTGAGTAGATTTAACAACATTAAATCTTCTGATCCATGAACACAGAATATATTTCCATTTGTTTGTGCCTTCTTCAACTTCTTTCATCAATTTCTTATAGTTTTCCGTGTACAGATCTTTAACCTCCTAGGTAAAATTTATTTCTAATTATTTTATTGTTTTTGATGCTATTGTGAATGGAATTATTTCTTTTTCAGATGTTTTATTGTTAGTGTATAGGAATGCAACTGATCTTTGTATGTTGATTTTATATCCTGCAACTTTACTGAATTCTTTGGTTAGTTCTATCAGTTTTTTGGCGGAGTCTTAGGATTTACTACATATAAAAGATCAGATCATCTGCAAAGACAAATTTTATTTCTTCTTTTCTGATATGGGTGACTTTTATTTATTTTCCTAGTCTGATTGCTCTGGCAAGAGATCCAGTGCTATCTTAAATTAAAATGGTGAGAGTGGGCACTCTTGTCTTGTTCCTAATCTTAGAGGAAAATCTTTTCACCTTTTAATCTTAAATATGATGTTAGCAGTGTGCTTTTATACCCAATCTGTTGAGCTATTTTTATCATGAAAGGATGTCAGATTTTGTCAACTGCTTTTCCTGCTTCTGTTGAGGTAACCATATGATTTTTATCTTTCATTCTATTAATGTGGTGTAACACATTTATTGATTTGCATATATTGAACCATGCTTGCATCCTAGGGATAAATCTCACTTGATCATGAGATTTGTATGATCCTTTAAATGTGCTGTTGAATATGGTTTTCTAATATTTTATTGAGAATTTTTGCATCTATATTAATCAGGGGTATTGGTCTATAGTTTTCTTTTCTTGTAGTCCCCTTATCTTGCTATGGTATCATGGTAATGCTGGCTTTATAATGTGAGTTTGGGAATGTTCCCTCTTCTTCAGTATTTTGGAAGAGTTTGAGAAGGAGTGTTGTTCTTCTTTAAGTGTTTGGTAGAATTCACCAGTAAAACCATCTTGTCCTAGGCTTTTCTTGGTCAGGAGGTTTTGATTACTGATTCAATTCCCTTATTGTTGTGGTCTGGTCAGATTTTCTACTTCTGCAAGATTCAGTTTTGGTTGGTTGTATTTTTCTAAGAATTTATCCATTTCTTCTAGGTTATTCAATTCGTTGGTATGTAATTATTCAGAGTAGTCTCTTATGATCTTTTGTAATTCTGTGGTGTCAGTTGTAATGTCTCCTCTTTCATTTCTGATTTTATTCATTTGAGTCTTCACTATTTTTCTTAGTCTAGCTAAAGGTTTGTCAATTTTGTTTATCTTTTTAAACAAAAATAAGTGCTTTTTCTCCTATGTCCTTTTCTAATAATTTAACAGTTTCAGGTTTTACATTTAAGTCTAATCCATTTAATTTCTAATTTTGTGAGTGGTGTTAGTTTCTAAGCTCTAATTTTGTGAGTGGTGTTAGTTTCTAAACTCTAAGAAAATGAGCTCTTAGTCTTATTAATCTTTCCTATTGTTTTTCTGGTGCCTATTTCATTTATTTTTGTGAGGTCCATTTGGTCTGGAGTATGGTTCAAGTTCAATGTTTCCTTTTTGATTTTTTTTTTTGTCAAGATGATTTTTGCTGAAAGTAAGGTATTCAATTTCCCTACTATTATTATTGTATTGTTGTCTATTTCTCCCTTAGATCTGTTAGCATTTGCTTTATATATTTAGATGCTGTGATATTTATGACTGATATATCTTTTCAATGAATTAAACCTTTTATCATTACATTCCCATCAATAGTGAACTAAGGTTCGCTTTTCTCTACATTTGTTATTTGTGATCATTTTGATGATAGCCATTCTGACAGGTGTGAGGTGATATCTCATTGTGGTTTGGATTTGCATTTCTCTGGTGATTATGGATTTTGAGTATCTTTTCTTGTGTCTCTTGGTCATCAGTATGTCTTCTTTGGACAAATATCTATTCAGGTCTTCTGCCCATTTTAAAATCAGGTTGTTTGTTTTTTGATATTGAGTTGTATGAACAATTTATATATTTTGGATACTAATCTCTTATCCCACATGTCATTTACAAATATCTTCTCCATTCAGTAGGTTGCCTTTTTGTTTTTTTGATGGTTTCCTTAGCTGTGCAAAAGTTTTCAAGTTTAATTAGCTCTCATTTGTTTATTTTTGCTTTTGTTTCCCTTGCCTGAGGAGACAACTCCAAAAAACTTATTGCTATGATTTATATCAAAGAATCCTCTGCCTATGTTTTCTTCTGGGAGTTCTATTGTTTCCAGTCTTACATTTAGGTCTTTAATCCATTTTGGGTTTATTTTTGTATATGGAATGAGAAAATGTTCATATTTCATTCTTTTACATGTAGCTGTCAAGTTTCTCCAGCACCACCTGTTGAACAGACTGTCTTCCCTATTATATATTTTCACATACTTTGTTGTAGATTAATTGACCATATGTGAATGGGTTTATTTCTGGGCTCTCTATTCTCTTCCATTAATCTATGGAAGTGCCAGTGTCACACTGTTTTGATTACCATAGCTTTGTAGTATAGTCTGAAGTCAGGATGCATGATACCTTCAGCTTCATTCTTTTTTCTCAAAAGTGCTGTGGCTATTCAGGGTCTTTTGTGGTTCCATACAAATTCTAATTTCACCTCCTTGGTTAAATTTATTCCTAGGTGTTTTATTCTTTTTAATGTGATTGTAAATGGGACTGTCTTCTTGCTTTCTCTTTCTGATTACTTGTCCCATTTTGCTTCCTTTAATTGATTTCTAGTTTCATACCCTTACAGTTGGAAAAGTTGCTTGATATGACTTCAGTGCTCTTAAACTGAGATTTGTTTTGTGACCTAACATGTGATCTATCCTGGAGAATGTTCCATACACTTGAAAATAGTGTGTATTCTGCTCCTTTTGGATTGAAGGCCCTATACATATCTATTAAGTCCAGCTGGTGAATGTGTCATTTAAGGCCACTGTTTCTTTATTGATTTTCTGTCTAGATGATCTGTCCATTGACGTAAGGGGGTGTTCAAGCCTCCTACTATTCTTGTATTATTGTCAATTTCTCCCTCTATGTCTGTTAATATTCAATATTTGCTTTATATTTTTAGGTGCTCCTACCTTAGGTTCATATATGTTTATGAACATTATAGACTTATTTTGTGTTGATCATTTTATCATTATATAATACCCTTCTGTGTCCTTAATTACAAACTTTGTTTGAAAATCTACTTTGACTGATATGTGTATTGCTACCCTGGCTTTTTTTCATTCCACTTCCATGGAATATCTTTCTCCATCCCCTCACTTTCAGTCTGTTGGTGTCACTATCTCTGAACTGAGTCTCATATAGGCACCATATAGATGGGTCTTTTTTTCTTTTTTTTATCCAATCAGCCATGTCATTTGATTGAAGCATTTAGTCCATTGAAATTTAAAGTGTTATTGATAGGTATGTACTTAATGCCATTTTGTTATTTATTTCTGTAGTTCTTCTCAGTTCTTTTCTTCTTCTTTTAGTATTCCCTTGTGGTTTGATCATTTTTTTAGTGTTATGTTTGTGTTCCTTTGTTTCTAGTTTTTGTATATCTATTGTAAGTTTTTGATTTGTGGTTACCATGTAGTTCATATATGCTGACCTGTAACTATATCTAGTTGTTTTAGAGTGATAGTCATTTAAGTTCAAACACATTCTAACAACTTTACATTTTTTACTTACCTCTACTTCACGTTTGTGTGTTTGATGTCATATTTTACATTGTCATGTCTATCCCTTAATTGTTTATTGTAGTTATATTGATTTTACAATTTTTGTCTTTTAACCTTCCTACAGTCTTATTTAAGTGGTTCCTCCACAGCTTTTACTATATACTTGCCTTAGCAGTGGAATTTCCCCTTTCCTATAATTTCTTATTTCTTATTGTAGCCTTTTCTTTTTTACTTAAAGAAGATCCTTTAACACTTCTCTTAAGGTCATTTTAGTATTGATGAACTCTTAGTTTTTGCTTGTCTGAGAAGTTCTTAATCTCTCCCTCAATTCTGAATGATATCCTTTCTGGTAGAGTGTCTTAGGTACGCTTTTCATTTTCAGGGCTTTTACTATATCATGCCACACCCTTCTGGCCTGCAAATTTTCTGCTGAAAAATCTAATAGCTAACAGCCTTATGCATTTCCCTTGTATGCAACTCTTTGTTTTTCTTTTGCTGCCCTTAGAATTCTCTATCTTAAACTTTTGCCATTTTAATTGTGATATGTCTTGGTGTGAGTCTCTTTGGGTCCATCTTGTTTGGGACTCTCTGTGTTTCTTGTACCTGGAAGTATGTTTCCTTCAGTTTGGGGAATTTTTCAGCTATAATTTTATCAAATCTATTTTCTACCCCATTCTTTCTCTCTTTTCCTTCTGGGACCCCTATAATGCAGATGTTAATACCCTTGATGTTGTCACAGAGGTCCCTTAAACTGTCCTCATTTCTTCAGATTTGTTTTTCTTTTTGCTGTTCCGGTTGGGTGAATTCCCCTATTCTATCTTCCAGATTGTGTATTCATTCTTCTTTATTACCTAGTCTGCTGCTAATTCCCTATAGTGTATTTTTCTTTCAGTTATTATTTTCTTCAATTCTGGCTGGTTCTTCTTTACATTTTTTAGTTCACCTATTCTTTTCCCTAGTTCTGTCAGCATTCTCATTACTATTTCTTTGAACTCTTTATCTGGTAAATTATTTATGTCTGTTTCATTAGGGTTTTTTCCTCAGGGTTTCTTCTTTTTCTTTCATTTGAAACATAGTCCTCTGTCTTCTCATTTTGTTTAACTTTCTCTATCTCTATGAAATTAGGTAAAAAAATTATTTATCCCAGTTGGAGGTGTGTCCTTGTGTGGGAGTGTCACTGTGCAGTCTGTGTGTGCCCAGTGGTTTTGGTGGGAGAGTTAGATCTGAAGTGAGTGCAAGCTGCATCTTCCCCTGGGTTGTGTTGGTAGCTACCACCTTGATGGGAGGTAGGGCTGGAATTGGAGGGGCTTTTCTTCTGGTCCTCCCTGCTTTTTTGATACCTGTCTGGGGGGTTCCCACCTGCCTTCCCTGCTGCCTTAACTTGAAGCCACCTGAAGGACATTGTCCAGAACAAACCAGAATGAGGCACACTTGGATTCCCATTTGTCACCCTGGTGGGCCCAGATTCTTAATTTCCACACATCTCTACTCTACAACTAATCTGCCCCAGAGTGCCTGTGACAGGGAGAGCAATAAAAAAACAAGATGTAGAAGAAAGTTCTGTCAAGGAAGTGGAGTGGAAAAATAAGTCCAAGGAGCAAAGAAACAATGTAAATTAAAGAAAATCTTGCTCATTAAAAATAATTATATGATAGTCACCAAAGTGCTAAGGTGCTTAGAGTCCAAGGAATAAATTTGAAAGCATGATATACATTTTTTATTTTAAAGTGTCAAGTTTTAGGATACACTGTGAATTATATCCCTTATAGCTATTTAAAACTCTCAGAGATAAAAAGAAATCTTGGGTCACTTCTTTAAAATGTTTGGGGGGAGTAGATAAATTTTCAAAAAAATTGGGCCAAATTTTGAAGGTAGATCACCAACTGAACAACAATGCTGAGTCAAGGGCTGTGCCATTAGCATATGGTTCAATGCTTATGACTGCCCCACACCTGTGAAGTGGTGGAAGCAGCAGAGCTCAGGTGGTGCTGCCCCTGAGTCCCTGACTCATGACACGAAGAAGAAAGCCACCTCTGTGGACAACCTTCCGTCCTTGAGCCCCAAGTCCTTCCAATAACTCTCTGAGGTAGGCAGTATGTTGGCCACAGATTGTAAAAGGAGACGAGGCTTTAATACTTTCTTCCCAAGATCACTGTTCAGTTAGAAGTGAGGACCCATTTGGCTGCCCAGGCCTGGTCAGACCTATCAGACTGTGGGGCACAAGTGCCACAAACCAGCAAGTGCAAAAAACAACCATTGACCTACACACCAGCTGTCAATGCCACTATTATGGGCCAAATGGTGTCGCCCCAAATTCATATGTTGAAATTCTAACCCCCTCTCAATGTGATGGTATTTAGAAATAGACCCTTAAAGAGGTTTTTGAGTTAAAACTGAGGCTGTTTGTGTGGGCCATAATACAATCTGACTGGTGTCCTTATAAGAAGGAGAAATTAGGACACACAGAGAGACATCAGGGATGCACATACACAGAAGGAAGACCGTGTGAGGGCACAGTGAGAAGGTGGCCATGTGCAAGCCAAGAAGAGAGGCCTCAGGAGAAACCAACCCTGCTGGCACCCTGATCTTGGACTTCTAGCCTCCAGAACTGTAAGAAAATACAATTCTGTTGTTTAAGCCACTCAATCTGTGGTATTTTGTTATGGCAGCATCAGCGGACTAAGGTATGGGTGGATATCTTAGTGATATTACAGGAAGTAAAGGATTTCACTCAGAAGACGGGTGTAATTACACACACACACAGAAAGAAAGAAAGAAAGAAAGAAAGCTCCCTTAGCAATAAGTGTGAGTGTCAAATCTTGAGCTGTCATCATGTAGAAAAAAATAGACTGTTCTTGGCTGACCTAAATGGCACAGATGGGCAATGTAGGAGGAGGCCTGTCTCTATACTGGGCATGCTAACAAGTGCAGCTGAGATATTGTCCATACTTTCCTAGCAGTCTGCCTTCTCCATCAAAAAGTTATCTCATTTAATATCTCCATTGCCCACAATAGGATTTATGTATTTATAATTAGGAGCAGTATCAGCAGATTTACTCTTTGTTGTTATTTATGGGCAGGAGGTGGTGGTGCTGGTACTAGCTTTTAAAAAATATATACAGTTAAATAACCTTTTTATTTAAGAATTTCAGATTTACAGAAAAGTTGCAAAAAGTTACAGAAACAGTACAGAGAGTTTCCATATATGCTTCACACTGTTTCCCTAATATTAACATCTTATATTACTATGGCACATTTGTCACAACTAATTAACCAATATTATTAATCATTATTATTAATCATCATTAATAACTAAACTTCATACTTTATCCAGATTTCCCTTAATGTCCCTTTTCTGTTCCAGAATCATCCAAGACACCACATCTGTTTAGTTATCCTGTCTCCTTAGTCTTTTCTGGGCTATGGCAGTTTCTCAAACTTTCCCTGTTTTGATGATCTTGACAGATATTTGTAGAGTGTCCTTCAATTTGGGATGGTCTGATGTTTTTCTTGTAGTTAGACTGGGTTTGTGGGTTTTGGGAGGGAGATCACAGAGGATCAGTGCATTCTCACCGTCTCCTGTCAAGGAAGAATGTTCCCAACAAAGCTTCTCCTGGATGGCCTGGTTAAGATAATACTTGTCAGGTTTATCCACTATTAAGTTACTTTTCACCCTCTTTCCACACTTGACTCTAGAAGCAAGTCCTAAGCATAACTCATGCATCTTTGAGATATAACACAATACTGCATCGTTTGTTTTGTTGCTCAACTTGCTCCAGCTTTGACCACTGGGGGCGATTTCATTGGTTTTCCGTGTCCCCCTGGCAAACTGCATCACTGTGCGTGTGTGCGTGTATGTGTGTAAGAACTTCCTTTTTTTTTTTTTTTTTTTTATCTGTAGATTTGTCTGGAATTTTTTGAACACAGTGCATCATCTTTGAATAATGACAGCTTTGTTTTTTCTTTCCAATACTTACTTGCACCTTTTATTTCTTCCACTTGTCTGATGCTATAGAATAGGGTATCCAGAATAATATTGAACAGAATTGGGAATAGTTCCTGATTTTATAAGGAGAGGTTAAAACCTTTCACATTTGTGTATGATGTTTGCTATGGGGTAGTTTTTATCACTTTAAAAGAATTATTCTTCATTCCTAATTTGCTATTTTTATATTGCAACTGCATCTTGAATTTTATTGCATGCTGCAATAAGCTTATAAGCTTATTAATAAGCTTCTGCAATCTAAGCTTATATTTTTTCTTTAATCTGTTAGTGTGGTGAATTACATTAATTGAGTTTCTAGCATTAAACTACCTTTGATAGCTAAGATAAATTAAAATTAGTCACAAAAAATTGTCCTTCTTGCATATTACTGCATTCAGGTGGTAAGTGACTTATTTAGGATTTTTGTGTTCGTGAATCTATGTTCTATGAGTGAGATTGGCTTAGAATCTTCCTTTTTCATAGTATCCTTGTTGAGAATTTTATTTATTTATTTATTTGTTCATTTATTTATTTATTTATTTTGCGGTATGCGGGCCTCTCACTGTTGTGGGCTCTCCTGCTGCGGAGCACAAGCTCCGGACGCGCAGGCCCAGTGGCCATGGCTCACGGGCCCAGCCACTCTGCGGCATGTGGGACCCTCCCGGACTGGGGCACGAACCCATGTCCCCTGCATCGGCAGGTGGACTCTGAACCACTGCGCCACCCGGGAAGCCCTGTAAGAACTTTCTTACTTTCTGATGCTCCAGGCTCTGTGTATTCTCTCATCAGACCTTGAATTAACCATTTCTCCAGAGAGGAAATGTTCCTTTTATTAGAGAATAGTATTAGTAACCGAGATCTGGGGACTGGGTGTGCTTTTGCTACTGAGGTGTCCTTGCTTCTAGGTCCTCTCAGTGGACAGAGAGGAAATACACGTATGTATACAGGCCCATCTATCTACACACATACATAATTACTTTTACATTTATCCATCAGCACCTACAATAAGCTAAACATGAGTTCATACTGATGTCTCTGATTCTAATCCGTTTCCATGTTTCATGTTAGCCTTCTCTTCTTGCTTACCTGTAAACTTAGCTCCAACCGTGAGGACCTGGTGCCCACCATCTGCCAGCTACCATCACTTTACTTATCTGTTCACTCCCAGTAAACATGTTCAGTGGGTTCTGAGCTATTAACCTGTGCCCCATCACACTTTGTATGATTCCTATTCTTTTCAATTTGTTTAGATGTGTTTCATGGCCCAGGTGTGGTCTATTTTTGTGAATTTTCCATGTGTGCTTGATAAAAATGTGTGTTCTGCTGTTGTATGGGATGTTCTATAAATGTCACTTAGATCAAGTTGATCGATAGTGTACTTTAGGTCATCTATAGCCTCGCTGATTTTCTAGCTGTTAGATCTATCAGTTACTGACAGAGAAGTGTTGATGTGTCCAGCTCTAGTATTTTAGTTCTATCAGTTTGTGCCTCATGTATTTTGATGCAGTGCTCTCAAGTGTATACAATTAGAATTGTTGTGTCCTCTTGGAGAGTTAACTCTTATAAATTACAAACTGCCCTCCATATCTGTAGGTTTTGCATTCACAGATTCAACCAACCAAGGATCAAATTTGATTGTGTCTGCAGATGCAGAACCCGTGGATGTGGAGGGCTTACTGTACTAGGCCACTGTATGTAAGGGACTTGAACATCCATGAATTTTGGTATCCACTGTGTGTGGGGGGGTGGGGTTGGTGGTCCTGGAACCAACCCCCCATGGATTCCAGAGGATGACTATATATAACCGTTCTTTTTTTATCTCTGATAGTCTTCTTTGTTCTAAAATCAGCTTGCATGAAATTAATAAGCTACTCTCACTTTCTTTTCATTACTGTTAGCATGCTATATCTTTATACTTTTACTTCTAAGGTATAGATATCATTATACTTAAAGTGAGTTTCTTGTAGGGTCTTTTTGTTTTGTTATCTAGTCTCATGATCTCATTCTCATCTGATGTTCACAATTAGAGGGATTGCTGATATAGTTGGAGGAAAATCTACCATTTTTGATAAGTGTATATATTCGTTGCATTTATTCTTTGTAGCATTCCCCTGACTTTTTCTGTCTTCTCTGGTTTTAAGTATATATGATTCCATTGTATCTCCATCTTAACATATCATTCATACTTATTTTTAAAACTTTTATAGTGGTTGCCTTGGGGTTTATAACATGCATTTAAAAATAATCTAAGTCCGTCTTAGGATCACCTTAACTGCTTCATGTGGATTGCAGCTACCTCCTAACAGAGTTTGCTCAATTCTCCCCCCATGCCTTATGACATTGCCGTTATTCATGTTATTAATTCATATGCCATAAATACCCAATACATTGTTACTATTAATGCTTTAAGTAAGTCTTTTAGATCAATTAAGAAAAATAACATAATTTATTTTACCTTTATTTATTCCTTTTCTTTTTTTAAATTAATTTTTACTGGAGTATAGTTGTTTTACAATGTTGTGTTAGTTTCCACTGTACAGAAAAGTGAATCAGCTATACGTTTACATATAGCTCCTCTTTTTTGGATTTCCTTCCCATTTAGGTCACCACAGAGCATGAGTAGTGTTCCCTGTGCTATACAGTAGGTTCTCATTAGTTATCTATTTTATACATAGCAGTGTAAATATGTCAACTCCAATCTCCCAGTTCATCCCCCCCCCCACCATGGTATCCATATATTTGTTCTCTACATCTGTGTCTCTATTTCTGTTTTGCAAATAAGTTCATCTGTATCATTTTTCTAGATTCCTCACATAAGCAAAATTATATGATATTCGTTTTGCTCTTTCTGACTTACTTCACTCTGTATGAAAGTCTCTAGGTCCATCCACGTCTCTGCAAATGGTACAATTTCGTTCCTTTTTATGGCTGAGTAATATTCCATTGTATATATGTACCACATCTTCTTTACCCATTCCTTTGTTGATGGACATTTAGGTTGCTCTCAGGTCCTGGCTGTTGTTGATAGGGCTGTGATGAACATTGGGGTGCATGTATTTTTTGAATTATGGTTTCCTCAGGGTATATGCCCAGCAGTGGGATTGCTGGGTCATATAGTAGTTCTATTTTTAGTTTTTTTTTTTTTTTTTTTTTT
>NW_006791939.1:274554-282218 GCF_000442215.2 Lipotes vexillifer | reverse complement strand
TTCCCGAAACGGGGCACGAACCCGCGTCTCCTGCATCGGCAGGCGGACTCTCAAGCACTGCGCCACCAGGGAAGCCCTATTTTTAGTTTTTTTAAGGAATCTCCATACTGTTCTCCATAGCAGCTGTATCAGTTTACATTCCCATCAACAGTGCAGGAGGGTTTCCTTTTCTCCACACTCTCTCCAGCATTTATTGCTTGTAGATTTTTTAATGATGGCCATTCTGACTGGTGTGAGGTGATAACTCATTGTGGTTTTCATTCGCATTTCTCTAATGATTATTGATGTTGAGCATCTATTCATGTGTTTTTTGGCAATCTGTATGTTTTCTTTGGAGAAATGTCTATTTAGGTCTTCCACCCATTTTATGATTGGGTTGTTTGTTTGTTTTTTTGATATTGAGCTGCATGAGCTGTTTGTATGTTTTGGAGATTAATCCCTTGTCAGCTGCTTCATTTGCAAATATTTTCTCCCATTCTGAGAGTTGTCTTTTTGTCTTGTTTATGGTTTCCTTTGCTGGGCAAAAGCTTTTAAGTTTAATTAGATCCCATTTGTTTATCTTTGTTTTTATTTCTGTTACTCTAGGAGGTGGGTCAAAAAGGATCTTGCTGTGATTGATGTCAAAGAGTGTTCTTCCTGTTTTCCTCTATGAGTTTTATAGTATCTGGCCTTACATTTAGGTCTTTAATCCATTTTGAGTTTATTTTTGTGTATGGTGTTTTGTATGGAAACACAAAAGACCCTGAATAACAAAAGCAATCTTGAGAAAGAAAAAGGGAGCTGGAAGAATCAGGCTCCCTGACTTCAGACTATACTACAAAGCTACAGTAATCAAGACAGTATGGTACTGGTATAAAAACAGAAATATAGATCAATGGAACAGGATAGAAAGCCCTGAGATAAACTCATGCACATATCTTTGCCACCTTATATTTGATAAAGGAGGCAAGAATATACAGTGAAGTAAAGACAGTCTGTTCAATACGAGGTGCTGGGAACTGGACAACTACATGTAAAAGAATGAAATTAGAACACTCCCTAACACCATTTATTCCTTTTCTGATGCTCTTTATTTATGTAGATCCAGATGTTTGACCTATTTAATTTCCTTCTGTCTAACAAAATTATTTTAACGTTTCTTTCAAGGTTTCTAATGAGAAGTTCACTGTAATTTTTATTCTTGATCCTCTCTAGTTAAGGTGTCCACTTTTTATCACCTCTGGTTTTCTTCAGATTTCTCTCTTTGTCTTTGGTTTCCCCAATTTGAATATGATATGTCCAGTGTGTGTGTGTATTTGGTGTCTGTCCTGTTTGGTATTCTCTGAACTTCTCAGATCTGTGGGTTAGTGTCTGTCATTAATTTGGAAAGTTCTCAGCCATTATTTCTTCAATATGTTTATGCCACATTCTCTGTCTGCTCCTTCTGGTATTCCATTACATGTATGCTACACATTTTGCTATGTCTCACAGTCTTAGATGTTCTATTCTG
This sequence comes from Lipotes vexillifer, assembly GCF_000442215.2. Taxonomy (NCBI): domain Eukaryota; kingdom Metazoa; phylum Chordata; class Mammalia; order Artiodactyla; family Lipotidae; genus Lipotes; species Lipotes vexillifer. The sequence continues at coordinate 280,729 of NW_006791939.1, read as the reverse complement.
GGTTTTGTTCCAGTTAATTTTCTCTTTGTGTTTCAAATTGGGAAGGTTTAGTTACTTATATTCAAACTCACTGAATTTTTTTTTTGCTTTTTTATTGCTATAAAATATACATAACATAAAATTTACCATTTCAGCCATTTTTCAGTGTACAATTGAGTGACATCAAGTACATTGCATTAAACTATGCATCCATAACTTTTTCATCATTTCAAACAGAAATTATCCCATTAAATAATAACTCACCATTCTACCCTCCCCACCACCCAACCAGTCTCTGTTAACCTCTACTCTACATTCTGTCTCTAAGAAGTTACTTGCTCTATGTACCTCATATAAGTGGAATCACAATATTTGTCCTTTTGTATTTGCCTTATTTCACTGCATAATGTTTTCAAAATTCATCCATGTTGTAGCATATATCAGAATTAATTGCTTTTTTTTTTTTTTTTTTATACACAATGTATTTATTTATTTATTTATTTATGGCTGTGTTGGGTCTTCGTTTCTGTGCGAGGGCTTTCTCTAGTCGTGGCAAGTGGGGGTCACTCTTCATCGCGGTGCGCAGGCCTCTCACTATTGCGGCCTCTGTTGTTGCGGAGCACAGGCTCCAGACGCGCAGGCTCAGTAATTGTGGCTCACGGGCCCAGTTGCTCCATGGCATGTGGGATCTTCCCAGACCAGGGCTCGAACCTGTGTCCCCTGCATTGGCAGGCAGATTCTCAACCACTGCGCCACCAGGGAAGCCCCGAATTAATTGCTTTTTAAGGTTGAATAACGTTCTGTTGTATGTTTATATCACATTTTGCTAGTCAGTTCACATCTTGATGAGCATTTAGGTTGTTTCTACTGTTTGACTACTGTGAATAATGCTGCTATGAACAATGGTGTACAAATACCTGTTCGAGTCCTTGCTTTCACTTCCTTTGCGTATATACCTACGAGTGGAATTATTGGATCATATGGGATTTCTATGTGTTATTTTTTGAGAAACTGCCAAACTTTTCCACAGTGGCTAAATCATTTTACATTCCAGCAATGCACAAGGGTTCCAATTTCTCCATATCTTTGCCAACACTTGTTATTTCCCTTTTAATATATATATCATAGCCACCCCAATGAGTGTGAAGTGGTATTGCATTGTGGTTTTGATTTACATTGCCCTGGTGATTAGTGGTGGTGGACATCTTTTAATGTACTTATCAGTCATTTGTATATTTTCTTTGAAAAAAGTCTATTCAAGTCTTTGGCCACTTTTAAAAATTGAGTTATCTGTCTTTTGTTGTTAAATTTTATGAGTTGAAAATATTTTCTCCCATCCTGTAGATTGTCTTTTCACTTTCTTGATAGTGTTCTTTGATGCACTAAAATTTTGAATTTTGATGAAGTTATCTATTTTTTTCTACTTTTTCTGTACTTTTGGTGTCATATCTAAGAAATCATGACCAAATCCAAAGTTATAAAGAATTTCCCCTATTTTTTTACAGTTTTAGTTCTTACATGTAGGTCTTTGACCCTTAAAAAAATTTTTTTTGGCTAATGGTGGACTCTGGGAGGGCTCAAACCAAGGAGTACTTCTCAGAACTTCTGCCAGTGTCCTTGCCCTAATGGTGAGCCATAGCCACCATCCACCTCTGCAGGAGACCAACCAACACTAGCAGTTCCACATGTACGAAACTTGGAAGTTGTCACTCCGTGCTAATAACCACTAGAAAACCAACAACTCTTATTGGATCTGTAAGAGAAGGTGGTGGACATAGGGCAAATTGCTTCCTCCAAGATTGAAGAGACAGCCGTGTGGAGAACAGTCTCTTGGTGCTCCAGCCAGGCATCAGGGCTGTGCCACTGAGGTGGGAGAACCAAGTTCAGGACACTGGTCCACAAGAGACCTCCCAGCTCCATGTGATATCAAATGGTGGAAATCTCCCAGAGATCTCCATCTCAACACCAACACCCAGCTGCACTCAATGACTAGCAGGCTACAGTTCTGGACAACCTATGACAAACAACTAGCAGGACAGGAACACAGCCCCATCCATTAGCAGAGAGGCTGTCTAAAATCATAATAAGGCCACAGACACCACAAAACACACGACCAGACGTGCACCTGCCCAACAGAAAGACGAGATCCAGCCTCATCCACCAGAACACAGATATTAGTGCCCTCCAACAGGAAACCTACACAACCCATTGAACCAACATTAGCCACTGGGGAGAGACACCAAAAACAATGGGAACTAGGAAACTGCAGCCTGCAAAAAGGAGACCCCAAAGACAGTAAGATAAGCAAACTGAAAAGACAGAAAAACACAGCAGATGAAGGAGCAAGGTAAAAACCCACCAGACCTAAAACATGAAGAGAAAATAGTCAGTCTACCTGAAAAAGAATTCAGAATAATGATAGCCAAAGCAATCTAGAGAATGAAAACATTTAACAAGGACCTAGAAGAAATAAAGATGAAACAAGCAATGATGAACAACAAAAGAAATGAAATTAAAAATACTCTAGAAGGGATCAAGAGCAGAATAACTGAGGCAGAAAAACGAATAAATGACCTGAAAGATAAAATAGAGGAAAAAACCACTGCAGAGCAGAATAACGAAAAAAGAATGAAAATAACTGAGGACAGTCTCAGAGACCTCTGGGACAACATTAAACGCGCCAACATTCGAATTATAGGGGCCCCAGATTAAGAAAAGAAAAATAAAGGGACTGAAGAAATATTTGAAGAGATTATAGTTGAAAACTTCCCTAACATGGGAAAGGAAATGTTAATCAAGTCCACGAAGCACAGAGAATCCCATACAGGATAAATTCAAGGAGAAACATGTCAAGACACATATTAATCAAACTATCAAAAATTAAATACAAAGAAAACATATTAAAAGCAGCAAGGGAAAAACAACAAATAACACACAAGGGAATCCCCATAAGGTTAACAGATGATCTTTCAGCAGAAACACTGCAAGTCAGAAGGGAGTGTCAGAACATATTTAAAGTGATGAAAGAGAAAAACCAACAACCAAGAGTACTCTACCCAGCAAGGATCTCATTCAGATTTGATGGAGAAATTAAAAGCTTTACAGACAAGCAAAAGCTGAGAGAGTTCAGCACCACCAAACCAGCTTTACAACAAATGCTAAAGGAAATTCTCTAGGCAAGAAACACAAGAGAAGGAAAAGACCTACAATAACAAACCCAAAACAGTTGAGAAAATGTGAATAGGAACATACATATCGATAATTACCATAAATGCAAATGGACGAAATGCTCCCACCGAAAGACACAGACTGGCTGAATGGATACAAAAACAAGACCCGTATATATGCTGTCTACAACAGACCCACTTCAGACCTAGGAACACATACAGACTGAAAGTGAGGGGATGGAAAAGATATTCCACGCAAATGGAAATCAAAAGAAAGCTGGAGTAGCAATTCTCATATCAGACAAAATAGACTATAAAATAAAGACTATTACAAGGCACACAAAGAAGGACACTACATAATGATCACAGGATCAATCCAAGAAGAAGATATAACAATTGTAAATATTTATGCACCCAACATAGGAACATCTCAATACATAAAGCAAATACAAACAGCGGCAAAAGGGGAAATCAACAGTAACACAATCATAATAGGGGACTTTAATACCCAACTTTCATCAATGGACAGATCATCCAAAGTGAAAATAAATAAGGAAACACAAGCTTTAAATGACACATTAAACAATATGAACTTAATTGATATTTATAGGACATTCCATCCCAAAACAACAGAATACATATATTCCTCGAGTGCTCATGGAACATTCCCCAGGATAGACCATATCCTGCTTCACAAATCTAGCCTTGGTAAATTTAAGAAAATTGAAATCATATCAAGTATCTTCTCTGACCACAATGCTATGAGACTAGATATCAATTACAGGAAAAGATCTGTAAAAATTACAAACACATGGAGGCTAAACAATACACAGCTTTTAACGAAGTGATCACTGAAAAAATCAAAGAGGAAATTAAAAAAATACCTAGAAACAAATGACAATGGAGACACGACGACCCAAAACCTGTGGGATGCAGCAAAAGCAGTTCTAAGAGGAAAGTTTATAGCAGTACAAGCCCACCTTAAGAAACAGGACACATCTCAAATAAACAACCTAACCTTGAACCTAAAGCAATTAGAGAAAGAAGAACAAAAAAAACCCCAAAGTTAGCAGAAGGAAAGAAATCATAAAGATCAGATCAGAAATAAAGGCAAAAGAAATGAAGAAAACAATAGAAAAGATCAATAAAACTAAAAGCTGGTTCTTTGAGAAGATAAACAAAATTGATAAACCATTAGCCAGACTCATCAAGAAAAAAAGGGAGAAGACTCAAATCAATAGAATTAGAAATGAGAAAGGAGAAGTAACAACTGACACTGCAGAAATATAAAGGATCATGAGAGATTACTACAAGCAACGCTATGCCAATAAAATGGGCAACCTGGAAGAAATGGAAAAATTCTTAGAAATGCACAACTGACCAAGACTGAACCAGGAAGAAATAGAAAATATGAACAGACCAATCACAAGCACTGAAATTGAAACTGCGATTAATAATCTTCCAACAAACAAAAGCCCAGGACCAGATGGCTTCACAGGTGAGTTCTATTAAACATTTAGAGAAGAGGTAAAACCTATCCTCAAACCCTTCCAAAATACAGCAGAGGGGGAACACCCCCAAACTCATTCCACGAGGCCACCATCACCCTGATATCAAAAGCAAACAAAGATGTCACAAAGAAAGAAAACTACAGGCCAATATCACTGATGAACATAGATGCAAAAATCCTCAACAAAATACTAGCAAACAGAATCCAAAAGCACATTCAAAGGATCATACACCATGATCAAGTGGGGTTTATTCCAGGAATGCAAAGATTCTTCAATATACGCAAATCAATCAATGTGATACACCATATTAACAAATTGAAGTAGGAAAAACATATGATCATCTCAATAGATGCAGAGAAAGGTTTTGAAAAAATTCAACACCCATTTAAGATAAAAACCCTGCAGAAAGTAGGCATAGAGGGAACTTTCCTCAACATAATAAAGGCCATATATGACAAAGCCACAGCCAACATCATCCTCAATGGTGAAAAACTGAAAGCATTTCCAATATGGTCAGGAACAAGACAAAGTTGCCCACTCTCACCACTCTTATTCAACATAGTTTTGGAAGTTTTAGCCACAGCAATCAGAGAAGAAAAGGAGATAAAAGGAATCTAAATCAGAAGAAAAGAAGTAAAGCTGTCACTGTTTGACATGATACTATACATAGAGAATCCTAAAGATGATACCAGAAAACTACTAGAGCTAATCAATGAATTTGGTAAAGTAACAGGATACAGAATTAATGCACAGAAATCTCTGGCATTCTTATACACTAGTGATGAAAAATCTGAAAGTGAAATCAGGAAAACACTCCCATTTACCACTGCAAGAAAAAGAATAAAATATCTAGGAATAAACCTACCTAAGGAGACAAATGATCTGTATGCAGAAAATTATAAGACACTGAAGAAAGAAATTAAACATGATACAAATAGATGGAGAGGGCTTCCCTGCTGGTGTAGTGGTTGAGAGTCCGCCTGCCAATGCACAGGACACGGGCTCATGCCCTGGTCCGGGAAGTGCCCACATGCTCTGGAGTGGCTGGGCCCGTGATCCATGGTCGCTGAGACTGCGCGTGCAGAGCCTGTGCTCCACAACGGGAGAGGCCACAACAGTGAGAGGCCTGCATACTGTAAAAATAAATAAATAAATAAAATCTGTGGAGAGATATATCATGTCCTTTGATTGGAAGAATCAACATTGTGAAAATGATAATAGTACCCAAAGCAATCTACAGATTCAATGCAATCCTTATCAAACTACCACTGGCATTTTTCACAGAAGTAGAACAAAAGAATTCACAATTTGTATGGAAACACAAAAGACTCCGAATAGCCAAAGCAATCTAGAGAATGAAAAATGGAGCTGGAGGAATCAGGCTCCCTAGCTCAGACTGTACTACAAAGCTACAGTAATCAAGACAGTATGGTACTGGCACAAAAACAGAAATATAGATCAATGGAACAGGATAGAAAGCTCAGAGATAAACCCATGCACATATGGTCACCTTATGTT
>NW_006791939.1:272624-274450 GCF_000442215.2 Lipotes vexillifer | reverse complement strand
GGCAGGTGGGAGCTTCCCAGACCGGGGCACGAACCCGCGTCCCCTGCATCGGCAGGCGGACTCTCAACCACCGCGCCACCAGGGAAGCCCACCTTATGTTTGATAAAGGAGGCAAGAATATACAGTGGAGAAAAGACAGCCTCTTCAATAGTGGTGCTGGGGAAACTAGACTGGTACATGTAAAAGTATGAAATTAGAACACTCCCTAGCACCATACACAAAAATAAACTCAAAGTGGATTAAAGACCTAAATATAAGACCAGACACTCTCAAACTCTTAGAGGAAAACACAGGCAGAACACTCTATGACATAAATCACAGCAAGATCCTTTTTGCCCCACCTCCTAGAGAAATGGAAATAAAAACAAAAATAAACAAATGACACCTAATGAAACTTAAAACCTTTTGCACAGCAAAGGAAACCATAAACAAGACCAAAAGACAACCCTCAGAATGGGAGAAAATATTTGCAAATGAAGCAACTGACAAAGGGTTAATCTCCAAAATTTATAAGCAGCTCATGCAGCTCTATAACAAAAAAACAAACCACTCAATCCAAAAATGGGCAGAAGACCTAAATAGACATTTCTCCAAGGAATATATACAGATTGCCAACAAACACATGAAAGAATGCTCAACATCATTAATCATTAGAGAAATGCAAATCAAGACTACAATAAGATATCATCTCACATCAGTCAGAATGGCCATCATCAAAAAATCTAGAAACAATAAATGCTGGAGAGGGTGTGGAGAAAAGGGAACACTCTTGAAATGTTGGTGGGAATGTAAATTGATACAGCCACTATGGAGAACAGTATGGAGGTTCCTGAAAAAACTACAAATAGAACTACTATATGACCCAGGAATCCCACTACTGGGCATATACCCTGAGAAAATCATAATTCAAAAAGAGTCACGGGGCTTCCCTGGTGGCACAGTGGTTGAGAGTCTGCCTGCTGATGCAGGGGACATGGGTTCATTCTCCGGTCCGGGAAGATCCCACATGCTGTGGAGTGGCTAGGCCCGTGATCCATGGCCGCTGAGCCTGTGCTCCACAATGGTAGAGGCCAAAACAGTGAGAGGCCCATGTATCGGAAAAAAAAGAAAAAAAGAGTCATGTCCCAAAACGTTCATTGCAGCTCTATTTACAATAGCCAGGACATGGAAACAACCTAAATGCCCATCAACAGATGAATGGATAAAGAAGATGTGGCACATATATACAATGGAATATTACTCAGCCATAAAAAGAAACGAAATTGAGTTATTTGTAGTGAAATGGATGGACGTAGAGTATGTCATACAGAGTGAAGTAAGTCAGAAAGAGGAAAACAAATACCGTATGCTAACACACATATATGGAATCGAAGGAAAAAAAAAAGAAAAGGTCATGAAGAACCTAGGGGTAAGATAATAATAAAGACACAGACCTACTAGAGCATGGACTTGAGGATATGGGGAGGGGGAAGGGTAAGCTGTGACAAAGTGAGAGAGTGGCATGGACATATATACCCTACCAAATCTTAAAATAGCTGTGGGAAGTAGCAGCATAGCACAGGGAGATCAGCTAGGTGGTTTGTGACCACCTAGAGAGGTGGGATAGGGAGGGTGGGAGGGAGGGAGACACAAGAGGGAAGAGATAAGGGAACGTATGTATATGTATAACTTATTCACTTTGTTATAAAGCGGAAAATAACACACCATTGTAAAGCAAGTATACTCCAATAAAAATGTTAAAAAAATTTTTATTGGAGTTTAGTTGATTTAGAATGTTTTGTTAGCTTCTGTTGTACAGCAAAGTGAATCAGTTATACATATATATA
>NW_006791939.1:264085-271660 GCF_000442215.2 Lipotes vexillifer | reverse complement strand
TATATATATATATATATATATATATATATATATCCACTCTTTTTTTGATTCTTTTCCCACATAGGTCATTACAGAGTATTGAGATGAGTTTCATGTGGTATACAGTAGGTCCTCATTAGGTATCAGTTTTATGTATGGTAGTGTGTATATATGTCAATCCCAGTTTCCCAACTTATCCTCCCACTCTTTCTGCTCTGGCAACCGTAAGTTTTTTTTCCACATCTGTTTCTCTATTTCTGTTTGCAAAGAAGCTCATTTGTTCCTTTTTTTAGATTCCACAAATAAGCAGTATCTGACTTACTTCACTCAGCATGGCAATCTCTAGGTCCATCCATGCTGTTACAAGTGATAGTATTTCGTTCACTTTTATGACTAATATTCCATTGTGTATATGTAGCACATCTTCTTTATCCATTCCTCTGCCAATGGACATTTAGGTTGCTTCCATGTCTTGGCTATTGTAAACAGTGCTGTAAAGAATATTGGGGTGCATGATCTTTTCAAATTATGATTTTCTCTGGATATATGTCCGGGGGGGATTGCTGGATCATATGGTACTTCTGATTTTAGATTTTCAGGGAAACTCCATACTGTTCTCCATAGTGGTTGTACCAATTTACATTCCCACGAGGAGTATAGGAGGGTTTCCTTTTCTCCACAGCCTCCTTAGCATTTATTGTTTGTAGATTTTTTGATGATGGCCATTCTAACTGGTGTGAGGTGATACATCATTGTAGTTTCAATTTGCATTTCTCTAATAATTAGTCATGCTGAACATCTTTTCCTGTGCCTCTTGGCCACTTGTATGTCTTTTTTTGGGAAACGTCTATTTAGATTTTCCACCCATTTTTTGGTTTGTTTGTTTGTTTGTTTGTTTTTGATATTGAGCTGCATGAGCTCTTTGTATATTTTAGCAATTAATCCCTTTTCAGTCACTTTGTACACAAATATTTTCTCCCATTTAGTGGGCTGCCTTTTTGTTTTATTTCTGGTTTCCTTTGCTATACAAAAGCTTTTAAGTTTAATTAGGTCTCAATTGTTTATTTTTGTTTTCATTTCCATTATGCTAGGAGAAGGATGGAAAAAGATATTGCTGCAATTTATATCAAAGAGTGTCCTGCCTTTGTTTTCCTCTAAGAGTTTTATAGTGTCCAGCCTTACATTTAGCTCTTTAATACATTTTGAGTACATTTTTGTGTATGGTGTTAGGGAGTGTTCTAATTTCATTCTTTTACATGCAGCTGTCCAGTTTTCCTAGCACCACTTATTGAAGAGACTATCTTTTCTCCATCATGTATTCTTTCCTCCTTTGTCATAGATTATGTGACCATAGGTGTGTGGGTTTATCTCTGGCCTTTCTATCCTGTTCCATTAATCTATATTTCTGTTTTTGTGCCAGTACCATACTGTTTTGATTACTGTAGCTTTGTAGTCTGAAGTCAGGTAGCCTGATTCCTCCAGCTTCGTTTTGCTTTCTCAAGATTGCTTTGGCTATTTGGGGTCTTTTGTGTTTCCATACAAATTGTAAAATTTCTTGTTTTAGTTCTGTGAAAAATGCCCGTGGTTATTTGATTGGAATTTCATTGAATCTGTAGATTTCTTTGGGTAGTGAAGTCATTTTCACAATGCTGATTCTTCCAATCCAAGAACATAGTATATCTCTCCATCTTTTTGTGTCATCTTTGATTCGTTTCATCAGTGTCTTATGGTTTTCTGCATACAGGTCTTTTGCCTCCTTAGGTAGGTTTATTCCTAGGTATTTTATTCTTTTTTTTCAGTAGTAAATGGAGCATTTCCTTAATTTCTCCTTCTGATATTTTGTTCTTAGTGTATAGAAATGCCAGAGATTTCTGTGCATTAATTTTGTATCCTGCTACTTTACTAAACTGACTGATTTGCTCTAGTAGTTTTCTGGTGGCATCTTTAGGATTTTCTATGTATAGTATCATGTCATCTGCAAACAGTGACAGTTTAACTTCTTTTCCAGTTTGGATTCCTTTTCTTTTTCTTCTCTGACTGCTGTGGCTAAAACGTCTAAAACTATATTGAATAATAGTGGTGAGAGTGGGTACACTTGTATTGTTCCTGATCTAGGAGGAAATGCTTTCATATTTTTACCATTGAGACTGATGTTTGCTGTGGGTTTGTCATATATGGCTTTTATTATGTTGAGGTAGGTTCACTCTATTCTCACTTTCTGGATAGTTTTTATCATAAACTGGTGTTGAATTTTGTTGAAATCTTTTTCTGCATCTATTGAGATTATAATATGGTTTTAGTCCTTCAGTTTGTTAGTATGGTGTATCATATTGATTGATTTGCATATACTGAAAAATCCTTTCATTCCTGGGATAAACCCCACTTGATCATGGTGTACGATCCTTTTAATGTGCTTTTGGATTCTGTTTGCTAGTATTTTGTTGAGGATTTTTGCATCTATGTGATATTGGCCTGTAATTTTCTTTCTTTCTTTTTTTCTTTTTGACATCTTTGTCTGGTTTCGGTATCAGAGTGATGGTGGCCTCATGGAATGAGTTTGGGAGTGCTCCCTCCTCTGCTATATTTTGGAAGAGTTGGAGCAGGGTAGGTGTTAGCTCTTCTCTAAATGTTTGATAGAATTCGCCTGTGGAGCCATCTGGCTCTGGGCTTTTGTTTGTTGGAAGATTTTAAATCAGAGTTTCAAATTCAGTGCTTATGATTGATCTGTTCATATTTTCCATTTGTTCCTGGTTCAGTCTTGGAAGGTTGCACTTATCTAAAAATTTATCCATTTCTTCCAGGCTGTCCATTTTATTGACATAGAGTTGCTTGTAGTAATCTCATGATCCTTTGTATTTCTGCAGTGTCTGTTGTCACTTCTCCTTTTTCATTTCTAATTCTGTTGATGTGCGTCTTCTCCCTTTTTTTTTGTTGATGAGTCTCGCTAATGGTTTATCAATTTTGTTTATCTTCTCAAATAGCCAGCTTTAAGTTTTATTGATCTTTGGTATTGTTTCCTTCATTTCTCTTTCATTTATTTCTGATCTGATCTTTACGATTTCTTTCTGTCTGCTAACTTTGGGGTTTTTTTGTTGTTGTTGTTGTTCTTCTTCTTCCTCTAGTTGCTTTAGGTGTCAGTTTAGGTTGTTTATTTGAGATTTTTCTTGTTTCTTGAGGTAGGATTGTATTGTTATAAACTTCTCTCTTAGAACTGCTTTTGCTGCATCCTATAGATTTTGGTTCATTGTGTTTTCATTGTCATTTGTTTCTAGACATTTTTTTATTTTCCCTTTTGTTTCACCACTGATCTCTTCATTGTTTAGTAGCATATTGTTTAGCCTCCATGTGTTTCCATTTTTTAGTTTCTTTTCCTGTAATTGATATTTAGTCTCATAGCATTGTGGTTGGAAAAGATGCTTCATACAATTTTAAGTTTCTTAAACTTACTGAGGCTTGATTTGTGATCCAAGATGTGATCTATCCTGGAGAATGTTCCATTAGCACTTGAGAAGTGATTTTCACTGATTTTCATTTTGGATGATCTGTCCATTTGTGAAAGTGAGGTGTTAAAGTCCCCTACTGTTACTGTGTTACTGTCCATTTCCCCTTTTATGGCTGTTAGCATTTGCCTTATGTATTGAGGTGCTCATGTTAGGTGCATAAATATTCACAATTGTTATATCTTCTTGGATTGATCCCTTGATCATTATTTAGTGTCCTTTTTGGTCTCTTGTAATAGTATTTATTTTAAAGTCTATTTTGTCTGATATGAGTATTGCTACTCCAGCTTTCTTTTCATTTCCATTTGCATGGAATATATTTTTCCATCCCCTCATTTTCAGTCTGTATGTGTCCCTTGATCTGAAGTTGATCTCCTGTAGACAGCATATATATGGATCTTGTTTTTGTATCCATTCAGCCAGTCTGTGTCTTCTGGCTGGAGCATTTAATCCATTTACATTTTAGGTAATTTTCAATATGTATGTTCCTATTACCATTTTCCTAGTTGTTTTGGGTTTGTTTTTATAGGTCTTTTCCTTCTCTTGTGTTTCCTTCCTAGAGAAGTTCCTTTAGCCTTTGTTGTAAAGCTGGTTTGGTGGTGCTGAATTCTTTTAACTTTTTGCTTGTCTGTAAAACTTTTGATTTCTCTGTCAAATCTGAATGAGATCCTTGCTGGGTATAGTAATCTTGATTGTAGGTTTTTCCCTTTCATCACTTTAAATATATCCTGCCACTCCCCTATGGCCTGCAGTGTTTCTGCTGAAAGATCAGCTGTTTATCTTATGGGAATGTTTTTGCTTTTCCCTTCTATGTTAGTTGTTGCTTTTCCCTTGCTGCTTTTATTTAATTTTCTTTCTGTTTACTTTTTGTTACTTTGATTCATATGTGTCTCTGTGTGTTTCCCCTTGGGTTTACCCTGTATGTGTCTCTCTGCAGTTTCTGGACTTGATTGACGATTTCCTTTCCCATTTTGGGGAAGTTTTCAACTCTAATCTCTTCAAATATTTTCTCAGACCCTTTCTTCTTTTCTTCTTCTTCTGGCATGCCTATAATTCAAATGTTGGTGCACTTAATGTTGTCCCAGAGGTCTCTGTTACTGTCCTCAATTCTTTTCATTCTTTTTTCTTTATTCTGCTCTGTGGCAGTTATTTCCACCATTCTATCTTCCAGCTTACTTATCCGTTCTCTGCCTCAGTTATTCTGCTATTGATTCCTTCTAGAGTACTTTTAAGTTCAGTTATTGTGCTGTTCATTACTGTTTGTTTGCTCTTTAGTTCTTCTAGGTCCTTGTTAAGTGTTTCTTGTATTTTCTCCATTCTGTTTTAGAGATTTTGGATCATCTTTACTATCATTACTATGAATTCTTTTTCATAGTAGTTTGCCTATTCCCTCTTCATTATTTGGTTTTGTGGGGTTTTATCTTGATCCTTTATCTGCACAATATTTCTCTGTCTTCTCATTTTTTCTAACTTACCATGTTTGTGGTTTCCTTTCCCTAGGCTGCAAGGTCGTAGCTCCTCTTGCTTCTGTCCTCTGCCCCTGGTGGTGAGGTTGGTCCAGAGTCTTGCCTAGCCTTCCTGATGGGAGGGGCTGGTGCCTTTTTTCTGTTGAGTGGAGCTGAGTCTTTTTCCTGATGAGCAGGGTGGTACCAGGTGATGTGTTTTGGGGTGTCTGTGAACTTAGTATGACTTTAGTTAGTCTGAGTGCTGATGGGTGGGTTTGTGTTCCTGTGTTGTTTGTTGTTTGGTGTGAGGCATCCAGCACTGGGAACTTCAGGCAGTTTGGCGGAGCTGGGTCTTTGATTCAGATAGAGGCCTCCATGAGAGCTCTTGGTGATTAATCTTCCCTAAGTCCAGGAATTCTCTAGTGGTCCAGCACCCTGGAATCAGTGCTCCCACCCCAGAGCCTCGGGCCTTACTTCCAGTCAGGGAAAAAATACGCCACAAGTCACTCATCCCAGCAATAAACGAGATTAACAAAAGCAGATAAACAAAACCCTTGACAAATGGTAAAAAGTAAAATCAAACAAACAAAACCAGAAACACACACACACACAAAAGAAACAAAAACAGAACCAAATAAAACAAAATGAAGAGAACAACCAAACAAAAGAACCCAAGAATGAAATTAAACAATTAAAAACAAAACTAACAAAATCAGAAAAACAAAACCAAAGCAGAGTGCCAACTGAAGAATGAAGCAAAGAAACAAAACAAACCAACGAAAATGATTAAAAAAAGAAGAAAAATGGGAAAGAAGACAGAACAACAGAAAAGCAATTTAGAAATAGAAATATATAAAAAAAAAATTAAAGAAATAAAAACTCTAGACAATTGGTAAAAAAAAAAATCAAGACAACCAACAACAGAAACAAGGAAACACACAGACATGTAAAGAAACAAAAACAGAAACAGAAACAAATAAAACAAAAACCAAAGAACAACTAGACAAACAGAAGGACACTGAAACAAAATCAAACAATTTCAATCAAAACTAGCAAAAACAGAAAACGTAAAAAGAAAACCAAAGCAGTGTGCCTACTGAAGCATAAAGCAAAGAAAGAGAAGGAACCAATAAAAATGAATTTTAAAAAAGGGAAAAAACACAGTACAAGTGAAAGGCAAAGTAGAAATGGAAATATAAAAAAACATATATACAGGAAAAAGACAAAGTAGGCAAAAAGAACACAGAACAACAGAAAAGAAAAGTAAAAATAGAAATACATAAATATAAAAGGTGTTATAAAAGAAGAAGATCCCAAAATACTAAAGAAAAACAATATGCTAGAAAACAAAAAACAAGGCAGGACCAACAACAGAATGAATCAAAACATAATAAAATTAATAGCAATAATTATGTTTCCCTGAGGTCTCAGCTGTAAGTGTCCTTGCACACACCCTGAGCCACAGTCCACCTCTGCCTCTGAAAGTGGTCCTCCTCTGTCTCTGGCCTAGTCTCTGGACTTGCTGTGGGCCCTGTGGGGACCACTGAGACTCTGATCTGACCCAACTCCTGTGTGTGCTGCCTCCTAAGTCCACAGCTGCCAGATCTAGACTGTTTTCTTTTGTGGGAACACTCATTGTCTACTCAGGTATTCCATAGATGCAGGGTTTACTTATCTGATTATGTAGATTTAATTTGCAGCTAGTGCAGCTGATGGAAAGGTTTTCAGTCTTCTTCCTTAGTCACCCCATCCCTGGGGTTCAGTTTTGGTTTTATCCCCACCTCTGTGTGTAGTTCACCCATAGGAGTCTGGTCCTGAGGGTGCTTTGGAGCTCTTGGGTCTGCCCCAGTGAGGACAGGGTGCAGAGGTGGTCTGACTGCTTGGACTGTGGGAGCCCAGGCAGCACCAACTGTGCAGGGAAGCCAGCAGCCACGGGCATAAGAGGTATGGCCCTACTGAGGGGCTTTTCTGGTGGCTGGCAGACAGTGCATGATAGCCAGACCTGAGAGGGCTTTTCTTTTTGCCCTACAGCCAGCAGAGGAGGGCCAGCTCTGACAGGGTTTTTTTTTATTGCTCAGCAGCTGGCACGCAAGAGCCAGCCCTGATCGGGCTTCTTTTATTGTCATCGGCAGGCACCAGCATGTGGGGAGAGAGAGGTTACATATTTGGCTCCTCCCCCTGCGTGTGACTCAGCAGTAGTGCCCTGCTTCTATGGCAGTCCAGTCTTCCTCTGTAGGCATTCCCTGTTGCGGATTTCCTCCCTCCTATCTCCTCAGTCTGTCTCCCCACAGCCAACAGCAGTTCTCACTCTGGGTCTGTTCTCCAGTCCCCATGTTCCAGCTACCAGCTCCCTTGCACTCCTGTGAACACACGTCCCAGTCCAGGGCACATAGGGCCATGGTACGGACCATCTGTGTAGTTCTCACTCTGTCCAGTCTGCCACAAATCAGCCACTTCACCCTCTTCCAACAGCCTCAAATGCTTCCCTTCTGTCCCAATTGATTTCCCATCAGAGAGGGAGTTTCCCCATTGAAAAGGGGGTTTCCCTGCATTTGGGAATCTTTCCTCTGCCTCAGCTCCCCTGCCCCAGGGTGCAGGTCCCATCTTGCTTCCTCTCCTCCTCCTTCTCCCTTCTTTATTTATCCCATCGA
>NW_006791939.1:237084-264075 GCF_000442215.2 Lipotes vexillifer | reverse complement strand
GCCTCTCCCGCTGCGGAGCACAGGCTCCAGACGGGCAGGCTTAGGGGCCATGGCTCACGGGCCTAGCCACTCCACAGCACGTGGGGTCTTCCCAGACCAGGGCATGAACCCGTGTCCCCTGCATCGGCAGATGGACTCTCAACCACTGCGCCACCAGGGAAGCCCAAGCAGGGATCTTTATAGTCCTTTATGACTATAAAGAAAGTCAGAAAGGACTATAAAGATCCAGCGTCCAGGGTCTTCTGCCAGTGTTCAGTTGGTGTTCTGTGAGAATTGTTGCATCTATAGGTATATTCGTGATGCATCTGTGGAGAGAGATGAACCCTACATCCTCCTATTCCTCTGCCATCTTAACTCCTTCCTGTAGGTGTAATTCTTGATGCATTTGTGGGGAAAGGTGAACTTTACATCCTCCTACTCCTCCATCTTGACTCAATTCTCTTTGATCCATTTTGAATTAATTTTTGTATATGGTATAAGGTAAGGATCCACATTCATACTTTTGCTTGTTGCATCCAATTTTTCCAGCATTGTTTGTGGAAAAAATGGTCCTTTCTCCATTGAATAGTTTTGACATTCTTGTCAAAGGATGCCAAATATGTAAGGGTTTATTTCTGGGCTCACTATTATATTCCATTGTTCTGTATGTCTGTCCTTATGCCAGTAGTAACTGTTTTGTTTACTGTAGCTTTGTAGTAAGTTTTCAAATTATGAAGTGAGTTCTCCAACTTTGTTCTTTTTCAGGATTGTTTTGGCTCTTTTGAGTCCCTTGATATTCCATGTGAATTTCAAGATAGGTTGTTCTATTCCTGCAAAAGAGAATCTATTGGGATTTTTGTAGGGATTGCATTGAATCTTTAGATTGCTTTAGATAGTATTGTCATTTTAGCAATATTAAATCTTCCAATCCATGAACACAAGTTATCTTTCTACTTATTTATGTCTTAAATATTTTTCAGCAATACTTTATAGTTTTCAACGTACAATTATTTTGCCTCCTTGGTTAAATTCATTCCCAAGTATTTTATTTTTTATGCTATGAAATTGTTTTATTCATTTCCTTTTTGGATTTTTCATTGTTAGTGTACGGAAATTCAACTGATATTTGTTGATTTTTGTATCTTTCAACTTGGCTGAATTAATTTATTAACTCTAGCAGTTTTCTTGTGGATCTTTAGAATTTTCTATTTTAAAAATTATGTTGTCTGAAAGTGGGCGCTCTTGTCTTATATCTGATCTTAGGGGAAAGTTTCAGTCTTTTTACCATTGAGGGTAATGTTAGCTGTGAGTTTTTAATTCCCTTTGTCGTGTTGAGGATATTTCTTTCTATTCCTAGTTTATTAAGTATTTTTTATCATGAAAGGGTGTTGAATATTGTAAAATGCCTTTTACGCATCAGTTGAGATGATCATGTGTTTTTTTTCCTTCATCTTATTAATGTATTACTAATGTATTACATAGTTTGTTTTTTGTATATTGAACCATCCTTGCACTTCAGGAATAAAACTCACTTGGTCTTGGTGTATAATCCTTTTACTATGCTGCTGAATTCACTTTGCTAGTATTTTGTTGAGAATTTTTGTATCTATATATTCATAAGAAATATTGGTATGTAGTTTTCTTGTAGTTTCTTTTCTGGCTTTGGTATCAGGGTGGTGCTGGCCTCATGGAATCAGTTAGGAACTATTCCCACCTCTTCAATATTTTGGAAGAGTTTCAGCATGATTAGTTTTAAATCCTCCTTGAATGTTTGATGGAATTTACCAGTTAAGCCATCTTCTCCTAGGCTTTTCTTTACTGAGAGATTTTTTTTATTACTGACTTAGTCTCCTTACTAGTTATAGGTCTATTCAGATTTTCTTTTTCTTTGTGATTCATTTTGATAGATGTACATTTCTAGGAATTTGTCTATTTCATCTAGGTTATGCAATTGGTTGATATATAAATGTTCATAGCATTCTCTTATTATCTTTTTTATTTTTATAAAATTGGTAGTGATATCCCCACTTATATTTCTGATTTCAGTACTTTGAGTCTTCTCTCTTTTGTACTCAGTTTAAGCTAAATGTGTGTCAATTTAGTTGATCTTTTCAAAAAATCAACTTTGGTTTTGATGACTTTTTCCTGTTTTGTTTTTGTCTTTTTCTCTACTCTATTGTATTTATCTCCACTAAGCGTTATTGTTTCTTTCCTTCTACTGGCTATGGGTTAGTTTATTCTTCTTTTCCTAGTTCCTTAAAATATAAAGTTAGGTTATCGATTTGAGATCTTTCTTCTTTTTTAATGTATGCATTGTAGCAATAAATTTCCTACTTAGCACTTCTTTCTCTGCATCCTGTAAGTTTTGGTATATTGTGTCTCTTTTTACTTGTCTCAAGTATTTTCTAATAAAGCATGCAGATTCTTTACTCAGCCATGTTTAATTCTGCACTTAATTTGCAGTGTTTTTGACTTCTAGCATATTCTTTGGATTTCTTTCTTGGAATTCTTCCTGTCAGCTATATTACCACTTGTTCTTGCATTTTGTCTACTCTTTTCACTAGAACTCTTAACATATTAATCAATCTTATTTTATAATCTTTATGTAATAATTCCAATGTCTGTGACTGGTTCTGGCAATAGCTTTGTCCCTCAGACATTGTTTCCTCTTGCCTTTAACAGACTTTATAATTTTTTGTTGAAAGCCAGACATTGTATAGGGTAATAGGTACTGAGGTAAATAGTCTTTTAGTGTGAGGATTTATGTTAATCTGGTTAAGAGTTGGGCTGCTTTAATATTTCTTATAACTATAGGCACCAGAGGCTTCATATTACTGTAGTGGGCTTACTTTTTCCTCCCTCCTTTTCTTTGTGGCTTCCTTTTGTTCTGATCTTTAGAGAGAGTCTTTGTCTTGTAGCTCTTTTAGTTTTAATCCACAGTTCTTATTACTGGAGGCTTATTAGTGTGGTGATGGGGTTAGTTGGGAGGGAGAGAATGTGTCCTTATCTTCTAAGCTTCTAATTAGTCTCAGTCTTTTGTGGGCCTGTGCCCCCAGGGTGGGGTTAAGCCTTCCAAAACCCTAGTCCCTTCTGGCCCACCATTTCCAGTTTTGTATTTTGGAGTCCTTTTCTTGCTAACTGTCCTTTTCTTTTTATCTTTCTTTCTATCTATATTTCTTTTTCTTAAGTGAGACAGGAAGGCTGGAGATGACTGGGGTCGGGTGGAATGCCTTCCTTCAGCTTGGAAAAGGCTTCAGAATAGCCCCCTGGGGAAGCCCCTCCTCTTTACATAGGCCTGTTAGGGAGAAGGTTATGGAGGGTTTCACAATGGCTACTCTTCTTTCTTTGCCCAGCCCATGAGGGGGTCTTTTGTCCTCGCCCTGAAAACACAGTGTGGCTCCTGGAGGAAAGCCATGAAACTGTGGGCTCCCTTTTACTGCCCAGCCCCTTATAGCTTCTTATTCAGCCTACAGCCACTTGTCAAAACTACTCCTGAACAGTTCCTACCAGTTCTTTGGCATCTTGCACCAGGTCTTGGTTGCCTCATTTCTCTGGATGCCCCTTTGCCTCCAGGCTTTAGAGGAGTTATTTGCTCTGTGACCTCAGTTCTCTGATGAGTCAAGGAAAGTCATGGATTTTCAGGTTGTCCACATTTTTCTTGTTGTAAGGATGGGAATGACAACTTCTAAGGCCTTATACATAATAACAAAAGAACCCACCTCTCCCCTTCCAAAGATGTGGTGTGTAGTATGTTTGTATGAGCATGGAGCCCAGGCCATTAACATCAGGCCCTTAAGGTAGGTGGGCATTGGGGTGGAGACATAGAAGCAGGATGCAGTGTTCATTTTAAAAAATACATCTGTTCCTTGTTAAATTTCACTTTTATAGTTTTGAAGAGGACTTTCAGAGAGAACATTTAGGAGAAAAAGGAGTGAGTGCAGCACTGTTTGTAACAGCAAAAATGGGAAATAACTTGACTATCCATCAACAGGAGAGTGTTTAAATTACTTGCCACCTACAGGAGACTGCTGTGCAGCTTTCAAGAGAATGGAGAACCTGCGTGCTCCTGGTGCCTGCTAAACTCAAGGAAGACATCTCTAATATGGTGTGCAGTAAGAAAAAATGTTCAAGTCCATGTGTGTTTATGTCATGGGCAGAGAAAGGGTCTGAGGACACATCCAATGTTCAAGAAGGACAGGGAAGACGAGGCTCTGCACTTGGCATTGTTTGAATTGGTTGTAGTAAGTAGGTATTAATTTTGATTAAAAACAGGGGGTAATGGAGGAATTGGAGGAGACTCACTTTTCATCGTTCTCCCTTCTGTGTCATTTGAGTTTTGTATTCTGTATATTTGTCCCCATTTCATAAAAATAAATAAATAAATCAGCAAGCAAACAAATAAATAAACTGAAGGGCCAGGAAAGGTAAGAAGCACCCCCAATGTAGTTGGCAGGCACTTCCTCAACCTGTGCTGGCCTTCACCTCCTTCTTCTTTCCAGCACCTTCTCCTGCTCTCTTCCCTGCCCGCCTGGTCCACCCTGGCCACCCTGCTGTAGGGCCCAGGCCTCCCCCAGCTGGGATGCTGCCTGGGTACCTTCCTATTTTCTAACTCAACCTCAGAAGGTTGGAAGGGCAGAAACACAGTGCACAGGCTCCAGGGTGAACCCCAGCTCCCCTACCACTGTGTGACCCTGGGACATCTGTGAGCTGGGGACAACTGGACCTACTTCTCAGGATTTTACTTTACATGGGAAAAATCTATAACCTCTACAGCCACGTGTGAATGAGAGGGCTGGAAATGGACCAGAGTTATGAAAATGCCCCAAGCAGGTCTCTTCCACACCCATCACTGGGTTAGGCACCTGTCGCAGGAGCTGGACCCTGAAGTTCCCCTCTTCCTCCCAGTGCATCACCTCGAGGACATCCTTGAGGACTGTGAAGCCCAGTCAGAATGGCATTGCCTGGACACATCTTGCTGGGGAGGGCAGCCAGAGGGGTGGGGTGCAGAAAGAGAGATGGACTGAGGGACACTTGACTCAGTGCACACAAGAGGAAGATCACACAGCCTCTTTCACTCTCCCAGCAGGGCGCCTAGCACACCACTGCTGGGAAGGCTCCCCAGATTGCTGAGTGAGAATCTCTGCAGTGCCGGGATTGCCTAAAATGCTCCCCAGATTGAGAGCCACTGGGCAATATTTCCTCCCAGTAGGCATGGTCCTAAGTCCTTGTTTCTGCTGCCCTGCTGTTGGGTCACCGTGCACCTGCTTCACCATGGACTCTGAGTCCTGGGTCCCCTTTGGTACTGCCCTCCTGACTCCAGGCCTCTCCTGACCTGGACCACTTTGGTTCCTGCCCTTCCCAGTGCTCTTGGACCGGGCTGGTTCTTCCACATCTCCAGAAGTCACTGTGTCACATCAAGGAAGTCTCCATCAGAACTTCTGCCAGATTAAACCCAACTGTGCTGCTCTCTAGACACAAGGCCCACTGGCAACAAGAAATCAGAAAACCATGTACAACCTTTTGATATTTCATTCTTGTAACAGTATTTACCGAGCACTTGCTCTGCTCAGGTGCCGTACAAAGTAACGGAGACGCACTCCTGGAACCCAGACACCTATGCCCTGAAAGAAGGGAGGACGGGAAGCTTCGAGAGGGGTGTTCATGGCAGGAGCCTACCAAGAGCTGGGCCCTAGGAGTCAGGGTTCGGCTCCAACACCATCAGTCCCACACACTGCCCGAGTGTGTCATGGGCAAGCCACATCCGCACCCTGGCCTTAGCTTCCATGTCAGAAACCAGGAGAGCAGCTGCATTCCTGTTGCTGCAGGGATGCAATGAGCTACTCCACATGTCACCTGCTCACATCTGGGCCCAGTAACACTGTCGTGATCACTTGTGACAGTCCTGGGAGGAAGGGTCAAGTGTGGCTTCCCAGAAAGGCTGGCCCTGACCTTCCTTGTGTCCTGTCTCGATGGGCCTGGTCAGGAGCCCTGTCATGCCCTTTTGAACCTCCCGTGTGCTGCATGCATCCTCCACACAGTGAGCCCCAGGAAGCAGTTGTTAATGAGGGCCGTGGAGCGTGTTCTAGCCTGAAACAAAGCCTCAGACAATCAGGAGAGGCCTCAGCCTGTGGTCAGCTTGCCAGACTGCATCCCTCCATCTGGAATTCCTCCCTCATCACTGGGCCTGCCCCCTTTCTAGGCTGGCCTCTCTTCTAGAAAAAGCTTCATAGCTGTCTGTGGCATACTCCGCCCCCCACGCACCCCCCACCCCTGCCTGGCACCTCACCACAACAGGGCAGCTGAGGCAGGATCTAATCGTAGGGAACCCTGGCAAGGGGCTGGCTGCTGGCCTGCTGCCCTGAGGCTGGCCAAAGAGACACCTGCCCTTCCTGAGGTGCGAGCCACCTTTCCCTCTGTGATTCTGAATGTCTGGTGCTATGCACATGTTGTGGCTTTCGAGGGGTTGGGGGATACAGTCTCATTCAAAGGTGAGCATTCCTGAAGCGGGAGGCTAGAATGCTTGGCAGCATGGAGGGCAAGAATGGCAGTGTGGAGAATCAGTCAGCTCCTTCCCCAAGAGTATCTTGCCACCTGTAGCTCAGTTAGAGAATGCAAGCTGGGGGAAATTATTGTTTGGATGGGATGCTTTGTGACAGAGAACACCCATAGGCCAGAGTCTGCAGGGTCTGGCCAGCCCTGGCAAGGTTGCACAGGAATGCATGGCATCTGCTGGTCCAAGGCTCTTGCTGAGATGGCTGGTTCTGCTTCTGATTCCCTCAGAGAAGCCCTTCAGTGTCCCGAAGGTTGTGGCTGCTCATCCTGGGGGTGGAGAGCAGGCTGGGGTGGGGCAAGTGGGCACTCCCAAGCTCATCTGCAACCCCCTACCCCTGTCTCAAGCTCCTACCCCTGAGCCTCAGATCCCCCACTCACATTTATTACTCTCAACCCTTGTGCAGAGTTATCAGCACAATATGCACCCTTTATAATATGTACCATTTCCATCCCATCAGTTTCAAATCCGAGCTCCTCTCTCTGACATGCTGTATGAGGAGTGGCCAAATGTGGCTACTTCACACCTGGGTTTAGACGCTTCATCTTTTGGTGGGGAAATTGGTGAGGCACATTTTGAGAGCACTGGAAGCTTTGCAATTGGCCTTGGCCTTGGGCTGCCCGGGACCTGTTCTGGCTGAGCTGGTGGTTTCAGCTATGGATGCCTCCATGTTAAAATGCCCCACCCCACCGAGTCCTACCACCCCCTCCCCCCCAATACAGTCCTCACATCAGGGACAAAGGGTGGAGATTTGGGTCTTAGGCTCTCCTGAGTGTGACCACAAAGACACAAGACTGTTCCAAAGGTGGGTCTCAGCCATGCTGGCCTGGGAGCTCCCACTTCCTGCTGGTTGCAGAGGATGCCCTCGTGGTCCAAGAAGCTGCAGTGGCTTTCTGGGGCACTTGCAGAGTGGGCCCCTTCCCACTGGCTGTTGGAAGTGAGGGCCAGAATTCCTGGCAGGTGATCCCAGGCAGCAGGACTGAGGGGGCTATGAGTCCAGCTGGCTCCTGTGTGCAGCCTGCTCTATAGCCCTTGAGCTGAGCTGCAGAAGCTGGTCCTCCACAGAGGCATGGGCCTGGGCATCCAGCCTGGCGGGCTCCACCCTGATCTGGCTCAGGTCCAGAATGCGGCCTGGGCACCTCTGGTCCTGTGGGCTGTGGAGTGGGCTGGCCAGGGAGGGCAGGCCACATATGGCAGCCATGCTAGGGAAGCTGTTAGGCTGTTTCTGTTGCAGAATGTCAGGGCCCCTGGCCTGAGGCTGCCCGCAGAGCTCGCTACCTGTGTTCTGCCTTGGGGGCTGACAGTCTGGGTGGATCTGTAGGGCTGCCACCTGGGCCACACAGCCTGTCAGAGTGAGCTCTGAATCCACGGTGCTTCCCCCAAGACCTGGCCTCCAGGGACCTTGGAAACACCCCAGGTTCCCAGGAAGCCTGGGCTCCTGGGAGCCAGGCCAGGCAGAGGGGTTTGGGACCTTGTTTTTGCTGGATGTGTTGGTTGCCATGGGGGCTGCAGACCCCACAGAGGGGAACGAGCCTTCAGGGTGGCCTTGTGTCCCTTCTTCCCCAGAGACCTGCACACACTCCAGAGAGGGGTCCCTGGATGGAGAGCTGGTCCCCTGCTTGGTCCCTGCTAGGACCTCGCTCACTCCAGCAAGCGGGCCCTTGGGGCCCGAACATGCCCACAGCTCCCGTCTGCTGGGTGCTGAGCTCACTGAGGTCCTACCTGCATCTAAGGCCTGGGTCCCCCCGCCCTCCAGACCTAGGCACACCTTCTCAGAGCCAGCTCCTGGTTTCTCCACCAGTCCTCCCGGGGGCGTTGCAGGCTCCCTGGGGGCCGAGGCAGGCGGGACACGGAGCTCTGGGCTCCGGCGGAGCCAGTTGATAATGCCCATGGTGATGGCAAGCTCGGTGTCGCAGAGCTTCAGCAGGCACTCCTTGCCTCTCCAGGAGCTCTGCAAGAAGCTCTGGCTGAGTAGGTCTGGGCCTGGAGCGGCGGCCAGGTTCTCTTCTGCCCCCATGTGGAAGCTGCACATGGACAGCGGGGCTCCCAGTGCCGGCCCCGACAGACTCTCGGACACGCACAGGTCGTCATCCAGGTTCGGGCTCCCAGGGCCCTCAGTGGGGTCATAGAAGAGCTCGTAGAGGGCGTCTCCACTGTAGCTGTCCCGGGGGAAGGCGGCTGCGGGTGTGCCTGGGCTCGGGGCCTCCTTCTTGTCCTCCTCAAGGCCTGGTGAAAAGGAGTCATAGTAGCCCTCGTCGCTCGTGGACACAGATTCTGGCCGCTCGCTCTTGGGCGTGCCTGTGTCTATGGAGCTGGCTTTGGAGCCGCCGTGGGGGTCTCTGCATGGGCACAGGGGGAGCTCAGCAAGCCCAGCTGCATCTGGCCTGGGCTTGTCTGTGTCTGACCCCTGGGGGCCCCCCAGCCACGGACCTAGCAGGGCACGCTGTTGCTGCCTCACCGAGTGATTCACACGGTCCCAGAACTTGTCAAAGTCAGACATCTCGTTCTGGGCAGGTGATGCCAGTTGCTCTATGCTGCCCTGGAAGGGGCCCCTGGAAGCCATGCAGTCAGGGGCCTGGGAAGCCCGGGCAGGGCTCTCCAGGCCCTCATGCAGCTCCAGGGATGGCACTGAGCTCTCGTCTGCAAAGATCTCCCCGCAGCCGGTGAGTGAGTCAAAGCTCTTGAGTGAGGCTACATCCTCACACAGGGCCCTGCAGAGGTCAAAGGAGGAGTCGGGTAGGAACTCACTGTCAGACAGGTCCTGGCACAGGCTGTCCAGTCCCAGCCCCTCGCCCAAGGGGAAGCAAGCTGTGCCTTGCTGCCCTCCAGCCTCTGATGGGCCCTCAGGGGAGGACAAGCTCTTCCCCTTGGTTGCCAGCGAGGCCAAATTCTCAGTTTTGTTTCTGCGGATGTGGAATAGATTCCGAAAACATTTCTTGGGTCGTTTCAGGGAAATTCTCTTCCTTGGGATGCTCTTGGCCACAGCTGGTACAAAGGGCATCTGGGGCACAAAGTGGCGGTAGTCAATCATGCGCTGGCTCCTGGGGGGCCCTGGGAAGCTTGCGCTGCCCACCAGCTGCCCTGTAGCTGCAGCTGCCCTGTCAGCCCTCGGTACAGTGTCTTGAGTCTTGCTCTTCTGCACCAGTTTGAAGGTGGTCCCACAGAGAGCTGCAGGCCCCCCACTGGCGTCTGGCTGGGCCCCTTTGTCAGAGCACCTGTCATATCCTTGGGTGCTGGGACTGACCTGGGGGCCCCTCTCACTGCGGGGTCGCTGCTGCCCTCCTGGTGAGACTGCATCCTCCGTGGCTGGGGCAGTGGCTGCTGGATCTGGGGGTTTCTCATGGTCAATCTGCAGGCTAGATTTGATGAATGTCTTTCCTCTCTTCAGCTCCATGCTGCAGTGTCCCTGCTGCTGTGGAGGAAAGAAGGAAGCACTTGGTATCCAAGATGGAGGCCTGTGGTTCTAGAAGACATGTGTTTGCCTACCCCCCAACCCCCCCACTGCCCACATGGGCATGGGAGCTGAGCTCTGACATCTGAGCTTGGATCCTCCGTGGAGGCAAGAGGAGAGGGAGATGGGAACTGCCACACTCACAGGCTTGCTGCTCCAGCCTTTGTAGATAACTGATACCCAATACCCAGAGAAGTTAAGTCATGTGCTTAAAGGCAGACAACAGGAGACAAGATGAGAGCATACTGGGGTCTGGTACTCCTGTAGTCATGATCTCGCGACTCCCTTGAGCATCCTTTCAGAGCTTATCTGGGCAAGTTAGACTTCCATGTCCAGGCCTGGCACTCTACCCACAGCACCATATCCTTTGGAGGAGTATCATGGCCCTTCTGAGTGGATGAAGCAGAGGATTCAAATAAGTTTCTTCCTTCATGCAAGAGACAGGGAAACCCAAGCCTACTTCCTGGACTGGGCGCAGTGGGCCATGTGGGCGTGGGGGGAGGGAAGACACATGCATGCCCTCCAGGACTGCTGCATCTGTTTGAGGAGGGAAGACTCAGTCTACACAGAGGCCATCAGGCAAGGCACAGCCAAGCATCTCATGGTGCATGAAAGCTTGCGCAGGGAGGAGAGAGCAATGTGGCAGAAGGCGAAAGTGAGGAGACAAGCAGGAGACCAGGAACAGGCAGACGGGCCACACACAGCACACCATGAGCTGGAAGAGCAGGCAGGGGTCGTCTTTTGCGCACGTCCTAACTGATAAACAATCCAGAGAAAGGCTCTGATGCACAGTCTGAGATCAATGGGAAAGAGTGTTGGAATCGCTTATTGATGTCTGTCCTGGGTTCGGGAGTGGGAAGGTGGTAAGGGTGTTAACAACTTGATCATCCTTGCACAGCTGGGGAGTTTGGACTTACCCCCAGTCAGGGAAGAGCTATGGAAGTCTTCTGAGGGAGTGGGTAGAAGCAGTGGCATAATGAAGTTGATGGTCTGAGACCATTTATCTGCTGTCTGAGTGGAGGATGTACTAAATCAGGAGAGAGGCTGCGAACAGAGAGGACTCACAAGAGGAAGCTAAAATGGCCCGGGTATATGGAGATAAGGTCTAGATGGAAACTGCAGTTCTAAGCATGAAAAAGAGGGGTAAAGTCATAGGGTCTTTCAAAGGAAGAAACACCAGGATTTAGCAACTAAACAAAGACAAGCAGGCCAGAAGTCATAAACACTGAGGCTGGGATTCATGCCATGAGGGGGACCATAGGAGTGGGAAAAGTCCAGAAAGTGGATAGGATGAGATGTGAGCAAAGGCAAGGAAGGTACCTGTGTTAAGAGCTGGTTTGGGGGAGAGGAGCAAGGGTCTAGTTTTAAACGCATTGCCTTTGGGGTGAGTTTGGAGACCCACAAGACCACGTCAAGAGAAGACAGGGGCTTCCCTGGTGGCGCAGTTGTTGAGAGTCCGCCTGCCGATGCAGGGGACACAGGTTCGTGTCCGGGTCCGGGAAGATCCCACATGCCGCGGAGCGGCTGGGCCCGTAAGCCATGGCCGCTGGGCCTGCGTGTCCAGAGCCTGCGCTCCGCAATGGGAGAGGCCACAACAGTGAGAGGCCCGCGAACCGAAATAAAAAAAAAAGAGGGCAATGCTATATCGGTAAACAAAGGATGTCACAGTCATCAGCGATTGCAGCCCTCCAATGTGAGCCGGTGAGCCCTGAGGCAACTCAGGAAGGAAAGAATACCTGCCATATAGCAGCCATCAGACTTCAGCCACTCCCCTGATCAGCCCTCAGGAAACTCAGGATGTGAAAACACAGGATGCTGGCCCCAGGTAGCTGAGGTGCATATCAAAGGAATGATTTCAGTGAGCCCAGAATTTTGCATCTTCCCATACACAGAAAAGTGCTAAATTCCTTAACTTGGGATAGCAGGTTTTCTTTAATTAACAATAATTTTTTGACGTTCAGACTACCTGCCCTTTGTTGCAAAACTTCTATATAACCTGATTCCCCCCCTTGCCTCTTCGGAGCAGTTGTCTCAGGGTTACTTGAGATGCTGTCTCCTGGGCTTTAAGTCCTAAAAATTCCCACCAAATAAAACATAACTCAAAAAAAAAAAAAAAAAGAAGAATAAGAAAAAGGCAGTGCTGAAGAGCACCCCCTGAGATGCCCCCCCGCCCTGGTGTGCTGTTCCTCACAGGTACCCCGCTCCCAGGCTCCATAAGCCTCATTGTCTCCGCCTCTCCTTGGCAGTGAGGGACCTGCCAGTTGGTCCTCTGGCTGGTTTCTTGGGCTCTCCATAAGGAGTGCTCCATAGGGAGCATCTGGATTCACTCTCCCTCAGTCCACAGTCTGTGAGGGAGGAATAGAGCAGGTGTGCAGGCAAGTGGCTTTATTGGCCTGCATGCCTTTCATGCCCACTGCCAAAGAGGCCTCCGGGTCCCCTCCGGAGAGTCTCAGAAATGCTTCAACATGGGGTCCTGGAGGCGGGCGGAGGGGCTGTCTCCAGGCCCAGCTGGCAATGTTAAAGCCAAAGAGGATGAAAAAGGCTGGCAAAGTGGGCACTGCAGAGGCTCCCAGGGCAAGTGTCATGGCCTCCACCCCACTCCCACCTGTGGGCAATGCTTCCTCCCCTGCAGAGGAACACCTGGGGCCTTTGGCCAGAAGACAGCAGAAGGAGCAGGCACCGTGTCAGGGAAGGCTGCAGAGCCCAGGCTTGGATCTGCCTGCAGTTCAGCTCTTGGTGGCAGCATCCTGGACAGTGGGTCAGTCCCTCAATCTGTCTTTCTGCCTCCTGCCAGGTGGCATGTGCCCAAGTCTTTCCCACCCTGTACCTGCAGACCCCATTTCCACTCCCCACAATATTTTGTAGCCTAGCTCTGGTGGGTTTGGGTACACACAGCATAGCGGTTACTTTCTGGGCTCTGGAGTGGAAAGACCTGTATCTGAGTCTTTGTTCCCTCTACCTAACCAGGCAGAGTGCTTGGCCCATAACCTTATAAGGGACATACTACTGTAACCCCCATTTGATAAAGGAGAAATTAAGGTGCAAAAAAGTCAATGGATTGGCCCAGGTCACACAGGTGGTAAGTAACAGACCTAGGACTTGAACCCAAGCCTGTCTGATACTAAACATGTGCTCTTAACTGATAGACATTCTATGAACTAACAGCTCAATCTCCTCTTCGTGGGAAATCTAAACATTTAATAATAAATGTGGTTTTGTGAGAAATTTTGGAAAGCGTAATGAAAATGAAGATTAAAAGCAAAAGTATAGCTCACAAACTTAGAAAAACTAACTGAAGGTAGTATCATTTCTACGGCAAGAAAGTTTGGAGATATTCATTATGAGATTTCTGTTGCTTTTATTTTTTTTCCATGTTTTAGAAAAATATTTTTATTACTGTCCTTTGGGAAATAACTTCCACCAGGCATGATAAAGATTATTTCACTGTGTGCAAAATTTTGCAACTACAGAATGTAAGATGGTTTATTTGATACTGATCTCTATAAATAAAACTATTAGTTTCTTAATTCTTGTAATAATTACTGATTTAAAATCAAATTCTTGGAATAGTTACTGATTTAAAATCATGAGCAATTGGAAATTTCACCACACTCTAAAGTTGGAAAATCGTCTTTCAAAATAGCTGTCATTGCTTTAGGTGTTGGGACCAAATGTCACTAACATTGCCAACCCTATTTCCTGAGTCTATTTAACACTTTGCACGTTGTTAGGACAATGATAAGCACTAAGGCCCAGAACAATGAACCAGAAACTTGAAAAATACTGGAGCAATGGGGTGAAATTCAGTGTGTGTTCAGTCCATTCAGTTTCCATGTTAAAATATTTTACCAGATCCTGACTCTTTGGAAATGTGGGGTCCATATGTGACAGGGGGTGGGAACTCCCTGAGAGGTCAGAAGACCCACTGCCCAACTGGAGTTAAGCTGAGTGGCCATCTTTCATGATAATTCTCAGGGGCACAGTGGGATTTATCTGGACAGCCAGGTGCTGGCATTCTCATTTCCTGAGGGCAAAGGCTATGTGTCCAGGTTCTCAGTTGCAAAAATGCACAATCTGCCTTGTAACCCTGTGGCTAGACACCCTCTTTGTGGAGCCTGAGAGATACTCCCCCAACATTTGTCAGCCAGGAAGGCCAATTTTCAGTTTTAACAGGTCACTCCAGGTGTGGGTGAGAATGTAAAATAGGAGCAAGAGTGGACACAGAGGGCAGGTTAGGAGCCAGAGGAAGGTCCAGGGGAAAGAAAGTGGTGTCAAAGACTTCCCACGTGTGAAAGCTTACATCTCAGCACCTTACACAGAGCATGCACATGCATACGAACTTACTGCAAATTGAGCAAATGAAGTAATTCCATTTGCCGCTTTTCTACATTATGACTAACTTCAGCTCAACTGCCTAGAATTTTCTTTTCCCTTTGGTAAGGTAATTTTATGTTTTTCTTTCCTTTTTGAACATTAAAATGACCAGGTATTTCATGGAGCAAAATAAAAACCTTGGAGCTACACATGTGCAACAGAAACAGTTTGGAAATATAAAAATTTTGACGAATAGCTTTGGTATTTACCCTGCCTTCTCCTGCCCCACCCCCAATATCCAGGAAAATCACAAACATGAAACACAAAGGGGTGAATGGTGATAAGAGAGTAGGGACCTATGAGGGAAGCCCCGCCCAGGGACATCCTGGACATTGGGGTGGACAGGCTATTTATAGGGCAGTAGTTTATCTCTGTCAGAGGCTGCCTTGTCTAAGCCAAAACCTTCAGGGTGATGGAGTGAAGGCCACTTCGGGGAGGGACAGCCTCTGTGTTCTGGGATGGCTGTGGGGTGGGGAATGAAGCAGAAATAGAATCTGCAGCGTTTAGAACATCACCAATTCACCCAGCCCCCACGTTGGGGAGACAAAGGGACCTTTGGGGAGCGAAGGTCCTGGTCTACTTTTTCTAAGGGAGTCTCTGGGCGTTCCTGGCCTGCCCAGTGGAGAAAAGATGGGTCTCCAGTCTTACTCGTCCCTTCCCAGTACCCGCATCCGAGGGGACAAGGTTCCCCCCTTCCGTAGCCCAGACCTTTTCAGGTCTGTGTCATCGCTCCCGGACCCCGCATCACGGAGTGGACAGAGTGCAGGCACTGGTTCCTCCTCTGCCCGCCCATTGCGCGAAAAACGCACAAAAATTTCCAAATCGCTGCCCTCCTCCGCTTCACGCCTACATCCTCGGGGCTTTGGCGACTTACCGCTGGGGCCTGGAGCGTCGCAGGACGCGGCCTTGGCAGGTCCGGGAGCCGCGCCCGATCCCGAGCTGAGCGCTCAGCACCACGGTCAGCTCCCGGCGCCGCGCGCGCCCGCCGGACCCTGGGAGGCCGAGGGCCGGCTCCCTCCCTTTGCCGCAGGAGGGGCTGGGAGGCCGCGGCAGGAGGCGGGCCCGCAAGGGTTTAGCAGCCGGAGGGCAATCGCGCCGCGGCGGGGCGGGGCCGGGCAGAGAGCCTGTCGGGCGCGTAGGCGCACCCGCGCAGTAGTGGGCGAGGCGGCGCGCGGGGCCGGGTGGGGACCGCTCTGGTAGGGCCGTCGCCCGGACCTCGCTCGGTCTCGCTTTGTTCGTGTTTATTCTGGTATCCGCCTCCGTGCGTCTCTGCCCGCCCCCCGCAGGGCTGTGGTTCTGCATCCCTCAGGCCCAGCCTCTTGGGCTCCCCAGACTGACAGCCGCCCAGTCGTCTCCCCTTGCCCCCGACCGTATTTCCCCGCCGCGGTCCGAACTCCTGAGAGCGCGCAGGTGTGGGTGCCCCTACCCTCCACAGCACGCAGCGCCGGGGCACATTTAGACAACCCTGTCGGAAGGGCCGAGTCACGAGCCCTCCCCAGGATTCGGAGCGGGTTTGGAAGAAGGAGCAGGCCAATCTCGAGATGCGGGACAGAGTCTTCAAGAGCCTTCCTTACAGAGTGCCTTTCTTGGGCCCGATTATATGACTAATGGGAAGGAACGAGGTGGTCCCCTCACAGGTACTCACAGTGTGGCGTCTGCCGGTGCTGTGGCCTGCCGCAGTCTTGCGGGAGGGGCAGAAGTGTTGTGGGACTCTCTCCCCGCTGAGCTGAGGAAGGAGGGTCTGCACGCTGGGAGCAGGAATAAAGTATGGAGTAAGCAACTCCGGGATGGCTCGGAGAGAAGTGCCAGGAGCATGGGTGAGGGGCGGAGCACAGGCAGGGCTGGTGGGGCGGGGTGGAGTGGGGTGATGGGGGAGAGT
This sequence comes from Lipotes vexillifer, assembly GCF_000442215.2. Lineage (NCBI taxonomy): Eukaryota > Metazoa > Chordata > Mammalia > Artiodactyla > Lipotidae > Lipotes > Lipotes vexillifer. The sequence continues at coordinate 247,842 of NW_006791939.1, read as the reverse complement.
ACAGGCAAGAGAGCGCTGGGAGGAAGAAGGAAGGAGTCTTCCAGTCCAGGCTTGGGCTGAGGCCCAAAAGAGGTCAGGGCTCCGTGGATGACGAAGGCCACTCCTTTCTTTGAGCCTGATGGGCTCCCTCCCTGTTCCCATTTCCAAAAAAAAATCCCCTGGATACAGACGTCCTTCCTTGGTCTGGGCTGGCTTTGTCATAAATCAGCAGCCTTCTTTAGCATCAGTCACCTTGAGATCATCCCACCCCAGTCACCCCAGTCAAGAGCAGCTCCACCGCAGGCCCCTGCTTCAGCAAGGATCACCCACCACCTTTGGGTGAGGCCCCCTTCTTGCATTTCTTGGCGTTGAATCGTCTTTCTAGCCAGTGACTGACTCACTGTTACGCCAGATGTCCTCCCTCCCCCCATGTTGATGGTATAGTCCTGACCTTTCCTGGCAGTTTCTGGCCTTCAGAGTTCCCAGAATCAATTTCCCCCCTATTACATAGAAACATAGGTGGATCTGTGCCTCATGCCACATAACCCTGAATCAAGTGTAGGATCCCCTAGACTCCACAGTCCTCACCAGTTTAAGTTAACAAAGATTAGCCTCTCCTATTATGGTCTCCCTTCTTCCGCATTACAGCATTACAAGGACAAATTTTCCCTTAACTTCTTTCATTGAGTGATAATTGGTCTAGTCAATGCTCAGCTTGTCACCCTTTTGTCAGTGAAAACTATTCTAAGCCATCTACTTCCTCCTGTTAGTTTAAAAACATCCTTATTCTGGGGTATAAAAACCCCAAACAAAAACAAACTATATATATATATATGACACATATATAAATATATATATCATATATATAACATATATAGTTTGTTTATTACATATAACATATATATTTATACGTAATAAACGAACTGTATATAATTATATATTATATATAAAATATATTTATATATATAAATAAACTATATAATACACACACACATATATATAATTTTTTTCCCCAAGACATGGGTTCTGGTCTTCTACAAGGACCCCTGGAAACACATTTCACACCAAGATTTCCCAGTTTAGATATTACTGAAAGATTTTTTCTTTAAATTGTTTTAATATAAACTTACTTTATGTTATTTTTGTAATACACTGACTTAGTTTTCTCACCTGCATTTTCAGGCTGTGGCTATAACCCTCTTCTTTCCTGGCATGGGCTCTTAGGGTTTTCTGACCTGGGCTCCCAGGTGACTTGATTGACTGGAGGATCTCAGGCCCCCTGGCCACACCCCTTGCTTTCTGACAGACCCAGAGGATTTCACTTAACTGTGAGCACATATTTAACAACAGCCTATGATGCTGATCTGGCCAGCTGCATCAGTGGGTGTGCAAAGCTCCAGGTTTGCAGCCCGAGAACCCAGTTCCATGTGGGGCCCATATCTGAAGGGACTGGGAGGTGAGGGGGTGGAACCCCACACCTCTGAGGAAGGCTGGCAGGACTGGGACTGTCAACTTGGAGAAGAACATGCTTCAGGGGCCACAATTTGGAGCAGATGGCTGACCGGGGAGGACGGCCAATGGCTCCAAGGATGGGCGTGGCAAGAGGCAGTCTGGGACTCAGGTTAGTTCCCCTGCAGCAAGATGTCCTCCCCAATCTCAAACAAACTAGTGTGAGGGGTACTATCAGATGAAGTGGCTATGGCTATGGCTGGGTGGTTTCTTGTTCTTTTACATTTATCTATATTTTAAAATGTCCATCCTAAAAAAAAAACTGAACAGAGTTTCTTTTTCTTTTTTTCAATTGTGGCAAAATATGCATAACATAGAATTTTCAATTTAACAGGTTTTAAGTGTACAGTTTGGTGTCATTAAGTACATTACATAGTTGTATACCATCATCTCTACCTACTTCCAAAATATTTTCATCACCCCAAATAGAAACTCTGTACCCATAAAGTGATAACTACTCATTCCTCACTCCTCCTAGCTGCTGTATTCTACTTTATACCTGTATTCTACTTTCTTTCCCTGTGAATTAGACTCTTCTATGTAACTCATATAAATAAAATCGTTCAGTATTTGCCCTTCTGTGTCTGGTTTATTTCACTTAGCATAAGGGTTTCAAGGTTCACCCATGTTGTATAATAGCATTTATAAAACTTTCATTCCATTTTAGGACTGAATAAAATTGCAGTGTATGTATGTACCACATTTCTTTATCCATTCATCCACTGATGGACATTTGGGTTGTTTCTACCTTTTATCTATTGTGAATAATGCTGCTATAAACATTAGTGTACAAATATCTGTTCAAGTTTCAGCTATCACTTCTTTCTGGTATAGACCTAGAAGTGGAATTGTTGATCATATGGTAATTCTATGTTTAGTTTTTTGAGGAACCGTGACTTTTTTTTTCACAGTGGCAGCACCAGTTTACATTCCCACCAGCAATTTCTCCACATCTTTGCAGATACTTGTTATTTTCTGTGTTTTTGTTTTGTTTTTTTAATAATAGCCATCCTAATGGGTGTGAATTGGTAGCTTCTTGTGGTTTTGATTTGCATTTCCCTAATTAGTAATGTTAAGGATGTTTTTCATGTGATTATTGGCCATTTGTATATCTTCTCTGGAGAAATATCTATTCAAGTTCTTTATTGAATTTTAAATTGGATTATTTGTCTTTTTTTCATAATATTATTATTCCATAATAATATTGAGATATTATTGACATATGTTGGGCTGGCCAAAAGTTCATTTGGGTTTTTCCTTAAGATGTTATGAAAAACCTGAACGAACATTTTGGGCAACCCGATACATATGTAAGTTTAAGGTGTAGAGCTTGCTGATTTTATACACAAATATATGGCAAAATATTTTCCACAATAAGGTTAGTTAACACTTTTATCCCCTCACAATATTGCCATCTGGGGGAGCTGAGGAGATAACATTTAAGATTCATTCTCTTAACAACTTTCAAGTATACAATACAGTATTGTCAATTATTGTCAACAGGCTGTACATTACATCCCCAGAACTTATTCATCTTATAACTGGAAGTTTGTACTTCCAATATACCTTTGACCAATATCTCCCCATTTCCCCCATACTCTGGCAACCACCCTTCCACTCTCTGTTTCTATGAGTTCAGCTTTTTAAGATTCTACATATAAGTGACTCATGTGGTGTATGCCATCCTCTGTCTGACTTATTTCACTTATCATACAGCCCTCAAGGTCAATCCATGTTGTCACAAAAGGCAGGATTTCCTTCTTTTTATGTCTGAATAATATTCCAGTGTGTGTGTGTACATTTTCTTTATCCATTCATCCATCCATGTTGGCTATTGTGAATAATGTTTAAATGAACATGGGGGTGCAGATATCTCTTCAAGATAGTGATTTCATTTCATTTGGATATATACTCAGAAGTAGGATTGCTGGATCATATGGAAATTCTATTTTTAATATTTTGAGGACCCTCCATACTGTTTTCCATAGGGGCTGCACCTATTTCCATTCACACCAACATCACACAAGGGATCCCTTTTCTCCACATCCTTGCCAACACTTTGTTGTCTCTGGTATTTTTAATAATAGCCATTCTAACAGGTGTGAAATGATATCTCATTGTGGTTTTGATTTGCATTTCCCTGATGATTAGTGATGTTGAGCACATTTTCATGTTGTTGGCCATTTATAATGGCCTATGTCTATTCTTAGTCATATTGGTTTTTTTTTTTTTTTTTTTTTTTTGCTATTGAGTTGTATGAATTTCTCATGTATTTTGGATATTAGCCCATTATCAGACAGATGGTTTGTGAATATTTTCTCCCATTCCATAGCTTGCTTTTATATTTTGTTGATTATTTCTTTTGTCGTAAAGAAGCTTTTTAATTTAGCTTCACTTATTGATTTTTACTTTTGTTGCTTGTGCTTTGGTTACTGAACTGAACTTGGGTCTGCTTGCCTGACTTGCAGCAAAGCCAATCTACTGACACTGGGTTGTAGTGAAGGAAAGTACAGCATTTATTGTAGGGCCAAGTGAGAAAGGGCAGCTCATGCTCAAAAGACCTGAACTCCCTGATGACTTTCAGGGAAGGGTTTTTTTTTTTTTTTCTTTGCGGTACGCAGGCCTCTCACTGCTGTGGCCTCTCCCGTTGTAGAGCACAGGCTCCAGACGCGCAGGCCCAGCGGCCACGGCTCACGGGCCCAGCCAATTTGCGGCATGTGGGATCCTCCCGGACCGGGGCACGAACCCGTGTCCCCTGCATCGGCAGGTGGACTCTCAACCGCTGCACCACCAGGGAAGCCCAGGGGAGGGTTTTTAAAGGCAACATTAGAGGTGCAGTTTGTAGGGTGCCTGAGCAGCTGGTAGACGTTCTTCTGATTTGCTGGTGGTGAGGTAATAGGGTGGTATTTCAGGAGTTAACATCATCAACCTTCTGGTTCCAACCTGTCTGAGGTCAGGTTGTGAACAAATTAATACCAAAATTAGCAAAGGAAGGTGTCAGCATGCAGTTAATTTCTTCCACCTGGTGGGGCTTTTAATATCTACAAAACATCTCATGGGTATGACTGAAGAGGAACTAAAGATCTTTGACTTTGCCTTATGGCCTAAACTATTATTATTTTGTCTTGCTTGACTGCTTTCCTTTGTTTCTGTGTTTTCTCACTTCTCTGATTAAATTTGTTGTTTGGAACTTGGGGAATGCCTAGGAGGATAAAGCTTTTTTACAAACCAATGGCTGTGGACATGACGATCCATAGGGTCCTGCTTAGTTTCACTTTTAGTGCCATATCTAAAAAATCATTGCCAGGACAAAAGTCAAGAAGCTTTTCCCCTGTGTTTTCTTCCAGGAGTTTTACAATTTGGGTCTTACATTTAAACATTTAACCATTTCAGTTAATTTTTGTGAGTGGTCTAAGGGTTCCAAATTCTTTTTTCTGCATGTGAATATCCACTTTTCCTAACAATATTCATCCCCCACTGAGTAGTCTTGGCTCCCTTGTCAAATATTAGCTAACCATATATGCATGGGTTTATTTCTGGGCTCTTGATTCTGTTCCATTAGTCTACATGTCTGTTTTTGTGCCAATACTGTACTGTTTTGATTACTATCACTTTGTAATAAAATTGGGGATCAGAAAGTGTGATGCCTCCAGCTTTGCTCTTCTTTCTCAGTATTTCAGCTATTTGGAGTTTTTCATGATCCTTTGGAATTTTAGGATTTTTTCTTCTATTTCTGTTTGAAAAATGCTATTGGAATTTTGATAGGGATTGCAGTGAACCTATAAATGGCTTTGATAGTACAAACATCTGAATAAATTCTTCCTGATTGCAGTGAACCTATAAATGGCTTTGATAGTACAAACATCTGAATAATATTAATTCTTCCTACATGACATATATATATATATATATATATATATATATATTTTTTTTTTTTAAACCCAAACTCCTGAATTGGTTTCAGGGAAGCATTTTTTTTTTATAATTTTTATTTATTTATTTATTTTATTTTTGGCTGTGTTGGGTCTTCGTTTCTGTGCGAGGGCTTTCACTAGTTGCAGCAAGTGGGGGCCACTCTTCATTGTGGTGTGCAGGTCTCTCACTATCGCGGGCTCTCTTGTTGTGGAGCACAGGCTCCAGATGCGCAGGCTCAGTAGTTGTGGCTCATGGGCTTAGTTGCTCCGCGGCATGTGGGATCTTCCCAGACCAGGGCTTGAACCCATGTCCCCTGCATTGGCAGGCAGATTCTCAACCACTGCGCCACCAGGGAAGCTCTCCATGACATATTTTTCTATTTATTTCTGTCTTCTTCAATTTCTTTCATCAATGTCTTGTAGTTTTCAGTGTACAGATTGTTCACTTCCTTGGTTAAATTTATTTCTAAGTATTTTATTATTCTTGATTATATTGCAAATAGAATTATTTTCTTTAATTCTTTTTCAGATTGTTTTTTATTACTGTATAGAAATGCAACTAATTTTTATATGTTGTTGTATCCTTCAACTTTACTAAAATTTGTTTATTAGTTCTAATAGCTTTTTGGTAGAGTCTTAGGATTTTCTAAGTATGAGATCATGTCATCTGGAAACAAAGACAATTTTACTTCTTCCTCTGTAATTTGGATGCCTTTTATTTCTTTTTCTCACGTAGTTGCTCTGTCTAGGATTTCCAGTGCTATGTTGAACAGGAATAGGGAGAATGGTCACCCTTGTGTTGTTCCTGATCTTAGTGGGAAAGCTTTCAACCTTTCACTGTTGAGTTTGATGTTAGCTGAATGTTTGTCATATATAGCTTTTATTATGTTTAGTATGTTCCTTTTATGCCCATTTGTTGAGAATTTTTATACTGAAAGAATGTTGAATTTTGTGAAGTACTCTTTCTGCATCTATTGAGGTGATCATATGATTTTTATCTTTCATTTTATTAATGTGGTATATCACATTTATTGATTTGCATAGGTTGAACGATCCTTGGATCCCAGAGACTAAATCGCACTTGATCATGATGTATCATCCTTCAATGTGCTGTTGAATTCAGTTTCCAAGTATTTTGTCGAGAATTTTTTAATGTATATTCAGTAGGGTATTGGTCTATAGTTTCCTTTTCCTATAGTGTCCTTATTTGGCTTTGGTATAGGGGTAATGCCGGCTTTGTAAAGTGAGTTTGGGAGTGTTCCTTCTTTAATATTTTGGAAGAGTTTGAGAAAGAATGTTGTTCTTCTTTAAATGTTTAGTAGAATTCACCAGTGAAACCATCTGGTCCTGAGCTTTTGTTTGTTGGATTTTTTTTGATGAGTGATTCATTCAATCTCCTTACTCATTGTTGGTTTATCCAATTTTTAAATTTCTTCATGATTCAGTTTTGGTAGATGGTATGTTTCTGGGAATATATCAATTTATTCTAGGTTATCAAACTTTTTGTCATATAATTGCTCATAGTAGTTTCTCATGATCCTCTGTATTTCTGTGGTGTCAGTTGTAATGTCTCCACTTTCATTTCTGATTTTATTTCTTTGACCCTTCTCTCTTTTTTCTTAGTAGTCTATCTAAAAGTTTGACAATTTTGATGATCTTTTAAAAATAAAACAATTCTTAGTCTTATTAATATTTTCTATTAATTCATTTCTTCTCTAATCTTTGTTATTACCTTCCTTTGCTAATTTTGGTATTAATTTGTTCTTTGTCTAGTTCCTTGAGGTGTAAAGTTAGGTTGTTTATTAGAGATTTTTCTTTTTCTTTTTTAGTGTAGACATTTATCACTGTAAACTTCCGTCTAATAACTGATTGTCCTGCATCCCATAAATTTTGGTATATTGTGTTCCCATTTTTGTTTGTTTCAAGATAGTTTTTGACTTCTCTTTTGATTTCAGCTTTGACTCATTGGTTGTTCAGAGGTGTACTGTTTAATTTTCACATATTTGTGAATTTTCCAGTTTACCTCCTATTATTAATTTTGAGTTTCATACCACTGTGGTCAGAAAAGATACTTGGTATGATTTCAGTGTTTTAATTTGCTGAGACTTCCATATGATCTATCCTGGAGAACGTTCCATCTTTATTGTATTGTCATTTGTTTCCCCTTTTAAATCTGTTAGTATTTGCTTCATATATTTAGGTGCTCCAATGTTGGATGTGTATATATTTATGATTATTATATCTCCCTGCTGAATTGGCCCCTTTATCATTATATAATGACCTTCTTTGTCTCATTACAGTTTTTATTTATTTATTTTAATTTTTTATTTTGTTTTTTTTAATTAATTTTTATTGGCATATAGTTGATTTACAATGTTGTATTAGTTTCTGCTCTACAGCAAAGTGAATCAGTTATACATATACATATATCCACTCTTTTTTAGGTTGTATTCCCATGTAGGTCATTACAGAGTATTGAATGGAGTTCCCTGTGCTATACAGTAGGTTCTTATTAATTATCTATTTTATATACAGTAGTGTGTATATGTCAATCCCTGTCTCCCAATTTATCCCTCCCCCCACTTCCCCCTTGGTAACCATAAGTTTGTTTTCTATGTCTGTGACTCTTCTGTTTTGTAAATAGGTTCATTTGCACCATATTTTTTAGATTCCACATATAAGTGATATCATATGATATTTGTCTTTCCCTGTCTGACATACTTCATTCAGTATGACAATCTCTAGGTCCATCCATGTTGCTGCAAATGGCACTATCTCATTCTTTTTTATGGCTAATATTCCATTGTATATATATGTACCACATCTTCTTTATCCATTCCTCAGTCAATGAACATTTAAGTTGCTTCCATGTCCTGGCTATTGTAGCAATAAATAGTTCTGCAGTGAACATTGTGTTGCACATATCCTTTTGAATTATGGTTTTCTCTGGTATATGCCCAGGAGTGGGATTGCTGAATCATATGGTAGCTCTATTTTTAGCTTTTTAAGGAGCCTCCATACTGTTCACCATAGTGACTGTACCAATTTTCCTTCCCACCAATGGTGTAGGAGGGTTCCCTTTTCTCCACACCCTCTCCAGCATTTATTATTTGTAGATTTTTTTGATGATGGCTATTCTAACCAGTGTGAAGTGATACTTCATTGTAGTTTTGATTTGCATTTGTCTAATAATTAGTGATGTTGAGAATCTTTTCATGTGCCTGTTGGCCATCTGTATGTCTTCTTTGGAAAAATGTCTACTTAGATCTTCCACCCATTTTTTAATTGGGTAGTTTGTTTTCTTTGTTTTGTTGATATTGATCTGCATGAGCTGTTTATATATTTGGGGAATTAATACCTTGTTGAACACTTCATTTGCAAATAGTTTTTCCCATTGTGTGAGGTTTTTCTTTTCATTTTGTTTATGGTTTCATTTGTGTGCAAAAGCTTTCAAGTTTAATTAAGTACCATTTGTTATTTTTGTTTTTATTTTCATTACTCTAGGAGGTGGATCAGAAAAGATTTTGCTGCAATTTATGTCAGAGAGTGTTCTGCCTATGTTTTCCTCTAAGAGTTTTATAGTGTCCAGCCCTACATTTAGCTCTTTAATCCATTTTGGGTCCATTTTTGCATATGGTGTTAGAGAATGTTCTAATTTCATTCTTTTATATGTAGATGTCCAGTTTTCCTAGCACCACTTATTGAAGAAGCTGTCTTTTCTCCACTATATATTCTTGCCTCCTTTGTCATAGATTACGTGACCATAGGTGTGCAGGTTTATCTCTGGACTTTCTATCCTGTTCCATTGATCTATATTTCTGTTTTTGTGCCAGTACCATACTTTTTTGATTACTGTAGCTTTGTAGTATAGTCTGAAGTCAAGGAGCTTGATTCCTCCAACTCCATTTTTCTTTCTCAAGATTGTTTCAGCTATTTGGGTCCTTTGTGTTTCCAAACAAATTGTAAATTATTTTGTTCTAATTTTGTGAAAAAATGCTATTGGTAATTTGATAGGGATTGCACTGAATCTGTAGATTGCTTTGGGTAGTATAGTCATTTTCACAATATTGCTTCTTCCAATCCAAGAACATTGTATATCTCTCCCTCTGTTTGTGGCATCTTTTATTTTTTTCATCAGTATCTTACAGTTTTCTGAGTATTGGTCTTTTGCCTCATTAGGTAGGTTTATTCCTAGGTATTTTATTATTTTTGATGTGATGGTAAATGGGTTTGGTTCCTTGACTTCTCTTTCTGATCTTTCCTTGTTAGTGTATAAGAATGCAAGAGATTTCTGTGTATTAATTTTGTATCCTGCAACTTTACCAAATTCATTGATGAGCTCTAGTAGTTTTCTGGTAACATCTTTAGGATTTTCTATGTATAGCGTCAGTGATCTGCAAGCAGTGACAGTTTTACTTTTTCTTTTCCAATTTGTATTCCTGTTATTTCTTTTTCTTCTATGATTGCCATGGCTAGGGCTTCCAAAGCTGTATTGAATAAAAGTGGTGTGAGTGAACATTGTTGTTCCGTTCCTGATCTTAGAGGAAATGCTTTCAGTTTTTCACCATTGAGAATGATGTTTGCTGTGGGCTTGTCATATATGGCCTTTATTATGTTGAGGTATGTTCCCTCTTTGCCCACTTTCTGGATAGTTTTTATCATAAATTGGTGTTGAATTTTGTCAAAAGTTTTTTCTGCATCTATTGAGATGATAATATGGTTTTTATTCTTCAGTCTTGTTACAGTTTTGACTTAATGGCTATTTTCTCTGATGAACATATAACTACCCCTGGTCTCTTTTAGTTCTCATTTGCATGGAGTATCCTTTTCCATCCCTTCACTTTGAACCTATGGCTTTAAACCTGAAGAAGGTCTCTTGTAGCCAACATATAGTTTGGTATTTGTTTTCAATCCATCTAGCCATCTGTGCCTTTTTATTGACATACTTACTAATGCCATACTATTAATTATTTTCTGGCTGTTTTCCTTTATTCCTTCCTGTCTTGCTTGCTGCCTTCTTTGCAAATTGATGATTTTTCATAGTGGTATGCTGTGATTACCTTCTCTTTATCTTTGTGTATTTACTGAAGGTCTTTGCTTTGTGGTTACCATGAGGGGTTTGTAAAATATCTTATAGATATAACAGTTTATTTTGTGCTTGTAACAACCTACCTTTGATCACATACAAAACCTCTGCCCTTTACATCCCCCCCATTATGTATTTGATGTCACAATTTACGTCTTTTTTTTTTACTGTGTACCATTAACAAATTATTGTAGCTACAGTTTTTTTTTAATTTTTTATTTATTTATTTATGGCTGTGTTGGGTCTTCATTTCTGTGTGAGACTTTCTCT
>NW_006791939.1:205448-237060 GCF_000442215.2 Lipotes vexillifer | reverse complement strand
GCTCTTCATCACGGTGTGTGGGCCTCTCACTATCGCGACCTCTCTTGTTGTAGAGCACAGGCTCCAGACGCGCAGGCTCAGTAGTTGTGGCTCACGGGCCCAGTTGCTCTGTGGCATGTGGGATCTTCCCAGACCAGGGCTCGAACCCGTGTTCCCTGCATTGGCAGACAGATTCTCAACCACTGCACCACCAGGGAAGCCCCACAGTTTTTTGGTTTTTTTTTTTTTTAATATTTTTGTCCTTTAACCTTTCTACTAGAGTTAAGGTTTAACACACCACCGTATTACAATATTAGTGTATTCTGAATCTGACTCTTCTGAATTTATCAGTATGTTTTATATTTTCATATGTTCTCATGTTACTATTTAGCATCCCTTTATTTCAACTTGAAGAACTTCTTTCATCATTTTTAAGGTAAGTCTGGTGTTGATGAACTCTCTCAGCTTCTGTTTGATTGGGAAAGTTTTGTCTCTTTTCATTTTGGAATGGCAACTTTGCTGGATAAAGTATTCTTGGTTGGCAATTATTTTTTCTTTCAGAACTTTGACTAGATCATTCTGCTTTCTCCTGATCTGCATGGTTTCTGCTGAGACATCCACTGCTGGCCTTGTACATCCCTTATACATGAATAATTTTTTCTCTTAAGGAGACATCTAAGGCCATGGGAGTTGGCCTGATGCAGGGGCAGGCCAGCACTGGGGTCCATGTGAAGTCCGGTGCTATGGGTGAGGTGTCTTTCTCCATGTTGGGCTGCCAAGGCTTGAGGGAGGAGTGATGGGGTAATGTGAATCTACCTTTACTACCTCCTCAATGTGTCTTTTATTTCTGTGTTTCACCCAGCTGCTGTAATTCTTTACCTGGAATCTATAGTTCTTATATAGGTATTTTTGTGTGCAAATAGTTGTTCAAATTGATATTTCTGGGAGGGGATGGATACTAGAAATTCCAGTACAACCATGTTGTTGAGTTGTAGGAATTCTTTATATATTGAGGATATTTGTCTCTTATCAGGCATATGATTTGCAAATATTTTCTCCCATTTTTTGAGTTGCCTTTTCACGCCTTCAGTAGTATCCCTTGATACACAAAAGTTTTTAATTTTGACCAAGTCCAAGTTATCTATTTTTTTCTTTTGTTTCCTGTGCTTTTGGCGTCACATCTAAGACATCTGTCAAGAAATATTGCCAGATACAAGGTTATAAATCTTTCCCCCTATGTTTCCTTCTAAAATTTATATAGATTTATCTCTTATGTTTATGTCTTTGACCCATTTTGAGTTAATTTTTATATGGCCTAAGGTATGAGCCTAACTTCATTCTTTTGCATACAGACATCCAGTTTCCCCAGTATCTTTGGCTGAAAAAGCTGTCCTTTCCCCATTGAATGATGTTGACACCCTTGTTGAGGATAATTTGACCATCTCTGTGAGGGTTTAATCTCTGGGTTTTCTATCCTATTCTATTGGTTGATGTCTGTCTTTATGCCAGTACCACTTTCATTTTTTTTATTGCTGTAGCTTTGTCACAGTTTACTTTTGTAATCATAAAAACCCTTTTACTTAAAAAATTTTTGTCAGTGCTCTCCAGCTTATTTATATTTCTTATTCTTCTCACATTATTAATGACCATTCCTTAAACATGGGAAAGCAAAGATTGAAACCTAGTTTTGGAGGGCACAATTTCATTTAGCTTATAAAAGATACCTATGTAGCAAAATGATAGTGTCTGAAACTGGTTGAGACCTAGGGGTCATCTATTCCAAAGAGGGGGAATTTCTTCTGATAGGAACTCCAACCAATGAGCATAGACCCCCAGCCTCAGCATCCACATGCATAAAACTGTTTCCTGATCACTAAGAGAACTTGTCAAACTTTATCTTGTCTCTCCCTCCTCCTTCCATTAAAACACTTGCCTCCTTTGGACCCCTTTCCTAGGAATTTTTACTAGCTTCTTCACACCAGTATTTCTGGCACATCATCCTCCCATCCATACATCCACTCATTCAACAAATATTTATTTGGTGACTATTACATTCCCAGCACTGTTCTTGGTGCTAGGAATAAACCAGATAAAATTCTACCTTCATGGAGTTAATATTCTGATTGAAGGAGGTGGACAATAAATAAACAAATTATAGTAAGTTGATTGGTTATAAGGGCTATGAAGAAAAATAAGGTGGGCAAAGAGGCTAGGAAACCTTCAAACACATGGCAAAACATGAGGATGTTCACCATGTCATTGCTTATAATGCAGCCTAAAATGGAAAACAGCTTTTTTTTTGCCTCCAAACTGGTCATGGTCAAATAAATATTGGTATATTCATATAGTGGAGAAATATGCAGACATTGAAAATATGTCAGATACTATATTTTTAACCTGGTAAAATATTCATGGAATATTTCTAAACAAAAAGCAGTCTAGAAAAAGTACTACAATCTTGTTTTAATTCTGTAAAGTAAATATATTCATCAAAAGGATCTGAAGAATGTATACTGATATGTTATAGTGATTGTATTTGGGTGGTGAAATTGTGAATGATTTTGTGATTTTTTCTAAGTTCTTATATGTCAAAAACCCTACACACACACATACACACACACACACACACACACACATGGTTATACATATTCATGGACATATATTATTTATATAGATATATAATCAACATGGCTGATATTTTAAAAATTACACACACACATATGCACACATCATTATACACACTCACAAATATATGTATGTGTGTGTATATATATGTAAATCTGGCAAACATTTATGATAGATCATTTTAACAGTGACAACTGATATTTTTAAGTATATTTCTGCCATATTATGTTATGTTTATTATTCCCCATGTTTTTTATTTGATTCCTCTTCTGCTGTCCATTGAATTGAGTTTTTCCCATTACCCATTTTCCTAACAGAGATAGATTCATTTTGACGCTAATAAAATTTAAGCTTTAGAATACCTCATTTGAATGGGCCCCATTGAAATAAATATTCACTTAGCATAATACCCTCAAGGTCTATTCATGTTGTTGCAAATGGCAAGGCTTCATCTTTTTTTATGGCTGAGTAACATTTCACTGTATACATATATACCACATCTTCTTTATTCATTCATTTGTTAAGGGACACTTAGGTTGCTTCCATATCTTGGCTATTGTAAATAATGCTGCTGTGAGCACTGAGGTGCATGTATCTTTTTGAATGAGTGTTTTCTATTCTTTGGGTAAATACTTAGAAGTGTAATAGCTGGATCCTATGATAGTACTATTATTAATTTTTTTGAGGAATCTCCATACCTTTTTCCATAGTGACTGCACAAATTTGCATTCCCACTCAACAGTATATGAGGGTTTGCTTTTCTCCATATCCTTGCCAACACTTCTTATTTCTTGCCTTTTTCATAATAGCCATTCTAATGGGCATTAGGTCATTTCTCATTGTGGTTTTGATTTGTATTTTCCTTAATAAGCAGTGTTGTTGAACACCTTTTCATGTGCCTGTTGGCCATCTGTATGTCTTCTCTGGAAATGTCTATTCAACTCCTCTATTCATTTTTGAATTAGGTTGTTTTTTGTTGTTGTCTTTGAGTTATATGAATTCTTTATATATTTTGGATATTAACCCCTTATCAGATATATGATTTGCAAATATATTCTCCTATTTGATAAGTTGTCTTTTCATTTTATTAATAGTTTCCTTCACTGTGCAGAAACTTTTTAGTTTGATGTAGTCCATTTGTTTATTTTAGCTTTTGTTTCCTTCACCTGAAGATACATATCCAGAAAGATATTGCTAAGGTCAATATCAGAGTGTGTATTCCCTTTGACAATTGTGTGTATTGTGTTTTCTTTGAGGAATTTTATGGTTTCAAGTCTTACATTCAAGTCTTTAATCAATTTTGAGTTGATTTTTGTGTAAGGTGTGAGATAGTGGTCTATTTTCACTTTTTTTGCAGGTGGCTGCCGAGTTTACCCAACACCATTTATTGAAGAGACTATCCTTTCTCCGTTGTATGTTTTTTGCTTCTTTGATTTTGCTCATATGTGGAATATAAAAAAACAAACAAACAAATAAATCAACAAACCAAACCAAACAAGCACATGTATACAGAGAACAGAGTAGTGGTACTAGAGGGGAAGGAAATGAGAGGAGGATGAAGTGGGTAAAGGGAGTCAATCGTATGGTAAGGAATGGAAACTACATTTTTGGTGGCGAGCATGCTGTAGTGTATACAGAAGTAGAAATATAATATTGTACACATGAAACTTATCTAATGTTATAAACCAATGTTACCTCAATAAAAAGTAAAATAATAAAAATATTTTTCTACATTTAAAAATATTCACTTTTGTACCTCATTTTGTTTTGGTGGTTTCGTTTTGTAAAATTGTATAACTTTTAGGCTGCACAAAACCTCGACCTATGCTTTCTATCTATATTTTATTTTACTGGTTAAAATTTTGAAGTATACACTTAACATTATATATTTTTAGAAATTCTAGAGTTAATTACCCTTCTTCTCCTTCCTGAAAGGTCAAGAGCCTTTACATGTATTAGCTTCTTCCAATACTTTCCACTACCTTCCATGTTATTATTACCTATGAGTTTATTTACAGCTTACTTTTACCTACACGATAATTACTGTGATCATTGTCATGATCATTATCATCTGTTTGTGTTTTAAGTCAAGTGACTTTGCTCTTCCTCACCCTCCTTTTCAACAGTGGTTCAGGAGTAAATGAAATATCCCTTGTGAAGTCTGTTCATTATCTCCTCAAACCCCACTACAGTCCACTGAAGGAAGTGGTAGACCCTTTTGCAAATACCCAGAGTCCTGGTGGCTGAACAGACACCTGCTGTCCTTGGTTATATGCTTACCCTACATGACGTTTCCTCAGAAGAAATCACTGAGAGGACACCTCTTCCTGGGGTTGTTGTGCAAGGGCATGTGCTGGACCCATATGGACCTAGGTACCATGCATTTGGAGCCTGTGTCATGGACAAGCCATGACCGTATGGCAAGGGATGGAGGGAAGGTTTCCATAGGAAGAAGGGCCTGCACAGGGCCTGGCCAGAGGGTCAAGAGTGAAAGATATCACTGTACTATAACCTGTCCTATTTGGCTTCTTCCAGAAATAGGCCCTGAGGATATAAGTGCTGACAGTTTATTTGGGAGGTGATACCAGGAAGCACTGGTAGTGAGTGGGGCCTAGAGGTAGCTGATAAAGAGTATGACATTCTGTCAAGTCTTTGGCTTCTGTAGGGAGTCTGGCCCTCAGTCTATAACATTCCTCATAGTTACCTGCACCTGGGGAAGGAGCTGAACCACATATTTAGCATTCAAATGCTACAGGTGTTGGTAGTTCTGACTTGTCCAGGGCATGAACTGAGGATGCCCCTATGCTCAGAGAAAGACCTTAGCAGAGACGCCTAATACATTTGAATTAATTTGTTAGTCTGCTCATCTTCTGAACAATGCAAATCTGTCATAAATTATTTGATGATTCTTTTTAAGTACTCAATTTTCTTTCTGTTGCTTATAAGCTCCCTGGTGATAGGTAGGTACTTATTGTCATTTTGTTAATTGCTTTCTGGTTGTGTTTGTAGTTGTTCTCTGTTCTTTTCTTCTTCCCTTGTGGTTTGATGATTTTCTTTAGTATTATTTTTGGGTTTCTTTCTCTCTAGATTTTGTGTGTCTATTGTAGGTTTTTGATCTGTAAACAATGAGGTTAACCTATAACTAATTTTACTAATCAGTTTATCAGTTCTAAACTGATAGTCATTTAAGTTCACACACATTCTAAAAGCTCTACATTTTTTACTCATCTGCACACACATTTTATGTTTTGGTGTCATACTTTACATCTTTATGTGTATGGCATAACTGTTTATTGTGATTATAGTTGATTTTACAATTTTTGTCTTTTAACCCTTGTACTGGCTTCAGTGGTTGATCCACTGTCTTTAATATATATTTACCTTTATGAGTAAGACTTTTTCCCTTCATATATTTTCTTATTTATTGTTATAACCTTTACTTTTTCACTCAAAGAAGACCCTTTAACATTTATTGTAAGGCTGATTTAATGGTGATGAACTCTTAGTTTTTGCTTGTCTGGGGAACTCTTTATCTCTCCTTCAATTCTGAATGGAGACCTTGCTGGGTAGAATATCCTTGGCTGTACATTTTTTTCCATGCAGCACTTTAAATATATTATGCCACTCCATCCTGGCCTGCAAAGTTTATGCTGAAAAGTCAGCTGATATCCTTATGGGGGTTCCCTAGTATGTGACTCTTTGTTTTTCTCTTCCTGCCTTTAAAAATTCTCTCTTTTGCCATTTTAATCATGATATGTCTTGGTGGGTCTCTTTGGCTTCTTCTTATTTGGGACTCTCTGTGCTTCCTGGATTTGGATGCCTGTTTCCTTCTTCAGCTTCAGGAAATTTTCAGCCATAATTTCATTAAATAAATTTTCTTCCCCTTTATCTCTCCTTGTTCTGGGACCCTTATATTGTGAATGTTAGTATACTTGATGTTGTCCTAGAAGTATTTTAAACTATTCTTATTAAAACAATTTTGTTTTATTTTTGCAGTCCTCATTGGGTGATTTCTACTGTTCTGTCTTCCAGGTCACTTTTGTGTTCCTCTGTATCACCTAATCTGCTTTTCATTCCCTCTAGTGTATTTTTCATTTTGATTACTGTATTCTTCAGCTCTGATTCACTCTTTCTTAGAGGAGAAGTGGGGAAACACTTCAACATTTTAGAATGTGAGGTTTTACAAATGGTTTTGTGCATAAAATGACTGTTGGGCCAAATGGCTGAAGTTTGGGGGATAATCACAGGAAAAAATGGTTACAGTTGCTTCCAGTTTATCTTTTTTTGGGGTGGGGGAAACAATAACACCTAACATATAGAGTCATTGTGAGAATGAAACAAAATCTTATATATAAAGAATTTTGCTTTTAGTAAGTGCTCAATAAGTGTCACTTAGTGTTACAGTTACCTAACTTCATGGCAACCTTGTGAGTGTGTCCTTGTCTTCATTTGAGAGATGAAGAAATTGAGGCCCAGAGTTGAATGACTAGCCTAGAGTAATGAATTATAGCAGAGCAGAATCTAGAACTCAAATCTACCACTGCACCACAAACCTGTGTGTTTCCATCACATTAAGAATCAGACAGGGGGCTTCCCTGGTGGTGCAGTGGTTAAGAATCTGCCTGCCAATGCAGGGCACAGATATTCCAGCCCTGGTCTGGGAAGATCCCACATGCCATGGAGCAACTAAGCCCATGCGCCACAACTACTGAAGCCCGTGTGCCTAGAGCCTGTGCTCTGCAACAAGAGAGGCCACTGCAATGAGAAGCCCACGTGCTGCAACGAAGAGCAGCCCCTGCTCACCACAACTAGAGAAAGCGCATGCAGCAATGAAGACCCAACACAGCCAAAAATAAATAAATACACACACACACACACACACACACACACACACACACACACACACACACTCAGGCAGGGCACTTGCAGGCATGTGCAGACAACTTTGGTTGGACGCCATGACTTAGACTGCTTAGGCTGGGTCATCAGCCAGATTTGTAACCAGATTTGCAGACTTCAGGGGAAATACTTTTTTTCCATACACGCAGACTGAGCTGCCTACTCTGGTGGGAGATTTTTTCCAACACCACATTGTTCACCAGGAGGAAGAGGCAGAGAGTGTGGACTCTGAGTAAATCTAAACCTGTTCCAGCAAAGACACTTCCAAATATGAGAAATGAGTTCTTTCTGATAACTTTTATTTTGCTAAATCAATATAGCATTCACATTATAATTATGTAAGCATTATCAGCTGATAAACTCCAAAGTATGCTATGACTATGTTTCTGTCCTTGTATAACTTTTCATTTTTCCTGGAGTTAATCATTGCTTTCTTTTCTGTTTAATTTTCCATGTTTCTGTTGCTACTCACAAATTCTTCAGTGAATATGTAAACAATATCTCCATATATTTTCCACATGGTCAAATGCATTCTTAGTCGGCTGATAGCTTATCTTTTTTCTTTTTGGATGCTTTTTCTCTGGTATCCCTTCTGCTCCTGCTCCTATGAGTCCTGGCTTCATGTTAAGTCTGTCCTAGAATTTCTTTTAACACCATCCGGAGAATGCCATTAACCTCTCTCCTGTGTTGTATCATTTTCCTCTTTCTTGGTTAATTCACAGATTTTGCTGGAATCTGTACTCTAACAGCTTCCTTAGATAAATTTTTGAGACCTTGAGTGTCTAAGGCAATCCTATTTCACTCTTAGATTTGACTGATAGTTTGAGTATTAAATTCTAGGATGGAAATAATTTTCCTGCAGAATTATAAAGGCATTGCTCCTGTTTCTTCCATTTTCAAATCCTTTGTCCCCTATGTATTTTGTTTCTCTCTGGAAGCTTTTAGCACTATTCCTGTGATTCCAAAACACATTGATAATGTAACTTGATATTTTGTTCTCACTTATTCTGCTGAACACACTGGACTCTTTAAATCTAAAAGGTAAATCTTGGGAAATTTTCTTGAATTAAAAAAATATGGACTTCCTCCATGGTTCAGTGGTTAAAAATCCACCTGCCAATGCAGGGGAAACAGGTTTGAGCCCTGGTCTGGGAAGATCCCACATGCGGTGGAGCAACTAAGCCTGTGCACCACAACTACAGAGCTTGCACTCTAGAGCCCAGGAGCCACAACTACTGAACCCACATGCCACAACTAATGAAGCCCGCATGCCTAAATCCTGTGCTCCACAACAAGAGAAGCCACCTCAATGAGAAGACTGCACACCACAACAAAGAGTAGCGCCCGCTCACAGCAACTAGAGAAAGCCTGCACACAGCAACAAAGACCCAACGCATCCAAAAACAAACAAACAAACAAATAAATAATTCCTTTCCTTCTCTCTCTTTCTGGAGGTCCTAGGATTTATAACTTGGAATTCCTAAACTGATCCTTAAATTTTATTACTTTTCTTAATTTTTAATAGATCTTCCTAAATTTATCTTCCCATTCTACTGAATTTTAATTTCTCTTGTCATAATTTTTATTTCTAAGAGCTCCTAACAGATGTTAGAAGTGCTTTCTGACACTGTTCTTTTTCTTATAGCACCTTTTTTTATGTCATGGATTCTGTATCTTCTATTAGTTTTATTGTATAAATTATATAAAGTTTCCTTATACATCTGCATTGTCTATTATTTTCTTCTGAGTTCCTATTTTCTCTAAAGTATTTGTTTTGCTTTCTGTGTTTCACTTTGGAGGCTTCCCCCAAATATTTGGTAATTCTTGGGCTTTTGTTTTACTTAAGGGTGAGGCATTGAAAGTGAGTGAGAAACTATGTGTTGGGGTTTCCCTTATAGGGTGATTGTGCAGTGTGATGGCTTGTTCATGCCTCCCACCATACTCCATGTCCCACAGTGTCTGGGCTCATTCATTCTCTCTGGAGAAGAATCCTACAATTTCCTGCTTTTGAGTTATTGTCAAGCTCATAGCAGCCTGCTGAGGGGAGAGGTCTTAAGTCTCAGCATTCACAAACATTCTGATTAGCCCTCTTTCTTCACCCTAGGTCCTCACCCCAATCTTGGCTGAGTCTACTGACCTGGAATCCAGAACCTCTCAGGGAAGGGTGTGAGTCTGAGGTCTCACTGCTACTTGTACAGTCAGTCAGCCCACCTGGGCTCCAGCTCAGACCTCTCTCCCACCTCTGGTGGGGCAGGTCCAGAGTCTTTCTTGACTTTCTCCTACAGCTTTCTCCTCTCAGGCAGGCTAGACCTGGACTTTGCAGCCCCGCCAAGTTAGTTCCTGCCCCCTTTTTCCCTGTCTTTCTTGCCCTCTTCCAACATATCACTGACATCTCTAGTCTGTGTTGTCCTCACGCATCCTCTTTTTCCTGGTGAGTTCATACCTTTATTTGTTCACTACTGACTGTTTTTAAGGTTTTTGAAGAGGGCAGGGGTAAACATGAATGTTAAATATACTATTTTTATTAAGTATGTCTCTTTTTTCCCCTTGGAGAACTTTCCATCTTTCCCCATCTCTGTGTTCCCCATATGAGCACTGAAATACCCTGAGGCTGGATCCCCTGAAAAGGAGGAGAATCCACCTCTGGGCACATCCTTCCTTCTGGGGAGTTAGGAATGCAGACTGAGACCACAGAAGCTAAGAGATTGGGACTTGTTCTGTGGTCCCCACTTGGCATCACCTGCTGAGTCCTTATGTGACTTTCCCTGAGTGGATGAGCCCTCTCCCACCCAGGAGAGTCGGCAGTGGCAGAGCTCCTCATCACTGGCCTGAGAAGACCTTCTTCCCCTGTCTGGAAGTGACGAAGCTATGCTGGGTTGACAGGCAGGGGACTCAGGCCCAGTAAGCCTTGGCTCTGCACCACCCCAACCTGTCTTTAGGCTTCCATTCCAATCTCTGAAATGTGGGGTTGAACCGCCCAAGCTCTGGGGCCTCTGCCAGCTCTACTATTCTGAAAATTGAGATGAGACACCAGAAGTGGGAAGATATAGACTATTTTAGACATGTCAGGTAAATGCTCTGTTACTCTCAATCTCAATGCTGGCCTTGAGAATAAAAACAGCCTATTTAATTAACTTTTGTCAATAGATTCTGTTAGAGCTACTAACTTTTTTTCAAGTGTTCTCTGACTCCACCCAACTTTGGAACCTCTGGGACAACCCCAGAGGCCCTCTTATCATTCTACCTTGGTTTCATCAAGGTTACGATCCACCTGCTGCCCCACAAGGCTCTGGTAATAAGTTCTGGACTGGCTGTCAGGAAAGAGCAAGGAGCTCTCTAAGAACACAGTGCCTGCAGCAAGCCAAGGAAGGTATTCTTTCTCCCATCTCTGGTGACTTCTGAGAACAGACCTTTTCCAGGGAAGAAGTTTGGGGCCCCTGACAACCATGTGGAGGTGGATAAGAGCCCTGTCCTCTGCTGAGAGTCAGCAGGTGGTGACATGTGCAGATTGTCCTAGCTTTGGGGTTGCTTGCTGCAGTCAGGCCTCTTGTCTGCCACAATCTTTGCCTCTTGCTTGCCAGGTCGGGGTCTTGCTACCAGCATGACTTCGAGACTTTGTTCCCTGTAGGCTCCCAGACATGCACCTGGAGGGGGCACACTAGGAACTGGGTCCTGGGTTGTAGAGAAGGGCCAGTGTGATCACTGCACTGAAGTTTCCCCCAGTATAGGGGCACATGATCCCTTCCAAGGAGCTCAGTCTAATTTTGAAGACAAGTTTAACTACTAAGAGGCAGAGTAACAAGTCATTCATTGCTTACCTTGTGGGCACCTTTGGGGGCTGGCTGCAGGGGTCAGGGAATTTCCTAGAAGAAGTCTAAGAAGATCACAGGAGTCCAGGGTTGGAGCACTGCAGTGTGGAATACTGTAGGCAGGGATGTGGCAAGAGCAAAAGTACATTGGGACAGGATGGGACCTGATATTTTAGCTGGAAATTTATAGTGTGGCCTCTCTCCTGGAGTGTCATCTTCTGGTATGTAACTCATTGGAGCCAAGAGTTTTTATCAGTGCATGCAATTACATTTTCAAGGTCTGAGTTCAGTCCCTCCCCAGATATTTTTATTCATGAGCTCAAACGTTTGGATATCTAGAACTCAATATTAAAAAGGTAAATAATGACATCAAAAATATAAAAAGGGGGAGTCAATGCATGAAACTTTTATAGGTGCTTGAAGTTAATTTGCTATCAGCTTTAGATGAACTGTTTTATGTATGATATGTCATATGTAAGCCTCATAGTAAGCAACAACTTAGAGTAGATTCACAAAAAATAAAGAAAGGGGAAACAGGATACCACCAGGGCAAATCACCCATATTCAAATATAGTCAGAAACAGAAAGAAAGAAAGCATAGAAATGAAAACAACCAGAAAGCAACTAATAAGAGAGCATTAGTGAGAGGGGAGATGGTGATGGTGGAATAAGAGGATGCTGAGCTCACCTTCACTCCACAAACACATCAAAAATACATCAACATGTGGAGAAACTCTCTTGGAAAACAACCTGGAAGGTGGCAGAAAGGCTCTTCAACAACCAAGGCTGTAAAGAAAGATCCACATGGATTCAGGTGGGAAGGAAAGACAAGTGATCAGTTCAGGACCCATGCCCTTAGCAGGGGACACAGAAGAGGATGGGGTGTCACAGGCTTGGGAATCCTCCTTGGAGAATGAGGTATTCAAACCACACATTGGGCATCCCAAACTTGGGGTGTGACACTGTGAAGATGAGTCCCCTTGGCTGGTTTGAAAACCAGGGGGCTTACAGGAGAGTTGTAAGAAACCTAGACTCTACTCATGAAAAGCATACACATGCGTAATTATTCCTTGGATAAGGTGCAGAAAGCAGATTGAAACAGCCTAGGGCTCTGGCCAGTTTCCAACTACCAACCAGCATGTGCCTCTGCCCACACCAAGTGCTTGCTCCAGTGTCTCTACCTCTGGTGCAGCTCCCAATTACTGTGAAGCCTGCCATTGCCAAGGAGAGTGTGTGCCTTGGGGGACAGGGTCAGGTTGGACCCAGCACTGCATCTAAAAGGGGTGAGAGAGGCCATTGCTGGCACACAAAAGCAGCAGATCGGAAGATGTCTGGAGTTCTGACTGCCATGCTGGCTCCATCCCAGCATGAGCCTGGCCCACACTGGGTGCTGACCCTGGCCTCTCTTGCTCCAGTGCTGCTCCCCACTGGGATGAAGATGCCATTGCTGGGAGGTGGGAGAGGAGACACTTAGAAGGAATGGAACCAGCTTGGACCAACCCTCAGGGTTGCTGCTGCAGCACCTTGGGATAATGAGCCAAACCCCATAGGATGATGTGGTCACAAGCAGAGGAAAAGCATGAACTGTAGCTCTAGACCTTCCATTTCCAACCCCACCTCCCACCAAGGTAGTGGCTGCCAGCACACCCTAGAGGAAGACACAGCCTCTCCTCACTTCAGATCCAGCTCTCCCACCAAAGCCACTGGGCACATGAAGACTGCACAGGGGTGCTTCTACACAAGGACACACCTGGGATAGGTAACTGTCTCACCTAATTTCATAGATACAGAGAAAGTTAAGTGAAATGAAAAGGAGTAATTTGTTTCAAATGAAAGAACAAGGAAAAAAACTCTGAAAAAAACCCTAATGAACAGAGATAAATAATTTACCAGGTAAAGAGCTCAAAGCATTAGTAAGAAAAATGCTAACTGAACTGGGGAAAAAAATAGATGAACACAGTGAGAATTTAAACAAGGAACTAGGAATATATTTTAAAAATCAGTCACAGCTGAAAGATACAAAAACTGAAATAAAAAACACACTAGAAGAAATTAACAACAGACTAGGTGATAACAAGAATGCATAAGTGATCTGGAAGATAGAATAATGGAACTGCCCATTCAGAACAACAAATGAAAAAACTTTTTAAAAAGGAGAACAGCTTAAGGGACCTCTGGGACAACATCAAGCATACTAACATTCACATTATAGAGGCCTCAGTAGGAGAAGGGAGAGAAAGGAGCATAAAATGTATTTAAAGAAATTATGAGTGAAAATTTCCCAAAGCTGAAGAAAGGAACCAATTGAAAGGAATTGGAAACAGAGTACCAAACAAAATGAACCCAAACAGACCCATACCATGACATAACATAAAGAAAATGGCATAAGTTAAAGATAAACAGAGACTTTATCTCAGCAAGAGAAAAACAAAGCATCACATTACAAAGGAAGTCCCATAAGGCTATCAGCTAATTTTTCTGCTGACTTCTCATAGAAACAAAAATTAAAAGAATTCAGCAGTACTAAACATACTCTAAAAGAAATGTTGAAGGGTCCTCTCTAAATAGAAAAGAAGTAGAATCTGATGGAAAAGGAAAATCCCAATTGGAAAAGCAAATATAAGATTGAAGATCACTTAAATAAGGCAGTACATAGATTAAAAAATAAACAAAAAAATTATAAAAACAACTATAAATACAATAAACAGTAAAGGGATAAGCATGAAGATATAAAATATAACATGAAACATGCAAAATGTGAGGGAGAGGATTAAAAATCTAGATCTTTTAGAATGTGTCTGAATTAAATCATTACCAGTTTAAAGCAAGTAGATATAATTCTGGGTCAAAATATCTGAACCCCATGATAACCACAAATCAAAAACATACAATAAAGCAAAAAGAAAAAACTCAAGTATATTACAAAGAAAATCATAAAACCACAGTGGGAGAAACAGAGAAGGAGAAATTAACAGAAAAGAAAAAAAAAAATCACTGGAAAAGAATTAATAAAATGGCAATAAGTACATACCTGTCAATAATTACCTTAAATGTCAATGGAATAAATGCTCTGATCAAAAGATATAAGTTGGCTGAATGGATTAAAAAAATAAGGTCCTTCAATATGCTGCCTAGAAAAGATTAACTTCAGGAAAAATGACACACAGAGACTGAAAGTGAGGGGATGGAAAAAAATATTTCATGTAAAAGGAAAGGACAAGAATCTGGGATAGCAATACTCATATCACACAAAATAGACTTTAAAACAAAGGCTGAAATGAAACACAAAGAAGGGCATTATATAATGAAAAAAGGATCAATACAAAACTAAGGTATTACACTTGTTAACATATATGCACCCCACATAGGAGCACCTAAATATATAAAGCAAGTACTAGCAGATATAAAGGGAGAAACTAAGGAGTTGTTGGGAGAAGAGAAGAAGAAGAGGATTTTTCAGGCTTCAACATTTCCCTTGGAAGATTCTCTGTTTTCAGAAGAGGTTGCTCAGTGGTTTCATCTAGTGGCAGGGGTGCATCCCTGAATGTCAAAATGCCAGAATCCTATTTAACTGGTGGTGGAGGCCCCAGGGAATATTCATCAGCATGAGCTCTCCTGGAGGTCGCCATTTTGGCACCAGGACCTGGCCTCACTGAACAGCCTGCAGGCTCCAGTACTGGGATGCCTCAGGCTAAACAGCCAGCAGGGTGGGAACACAGCCCCACCCATCAGCAGACAGGTTACCTAAAGTCATCCTGAGCCCACAGCCACCTCTAAACACAACTTTGACAAGGCCCTGCCCACAAGAAGGACAAGACTCAGCTCTACCCACCAGTGTGCAGGCACAAGTCCCTCCCACCAGGAAGCCTGAACATGCCCTTGGGCCAACCTCACCCACCATGGGGCAGACACCATAAGCAAGAGGAACTATGATCCTGCAGCCTGCTGAAAGGAGACCGTGAACAGAGACCACAAACACAGAAAGTTAGACAGAGGAATATGCCCCAGATAAAGGAACAAGATAAAACTCCAGAAGAATAACTAAGTGAAGTGGAGATAGGTAATCTACCTGAATAGAATTCAGAGAAATGATAGTGAAGATGATCCAAGATCTCAGAAAAAGAATGGAGGCACAGACCAAGAAGATACAAGAAATGTTTAACAAAGAGCTAGAAGATTTAAAGAACAAATAAACAGAGATGAACAATACAATAACTGAAATTAAATATGCACTAGAAGAAATCAATAGCAGAATAAATGAGGCAGAAGAACGAATAAGTGAGCTGGAAGACAGATTGGTGGAAATCACTGCCATGGAACAGAATAAAAAAAAGAAAAGAATGAGAAGAAGTGAGGACAGTCTCAGAGACCTCAGGGACAATATTAAATGCACCAACATTTGCATTATAGGGGCCCCAGAAGGAGAAGAGAGAGAGAAAGACTTGAGAAAATATTCAAAGAGATAATAGCCAAAAACTTTCCTAACATGGGAAAGGAAACACTCACTCAAGTCCAAGAAGCACAGAGAGCCCCAGGCAGGATAAGCCCAGGAATGAACATGCTGAGGCACATAGTAATCATATTGACAAAAATTAAAGACAAAGAAAAAATTTTAAAAGTAACAAGAGAAAAGCAACAAATAGCATACAATGGAATTCCCATGAAGTTATCAGCTGATATTTCAGCAGAAAGTCTGCAGGCCACACTGTTTGCAATAGCCAAAACATGGAAACACCCTAAATGTCCATCAACAGAGGAATGGATAAAGAAGAGGTGGTACATATATACAATTGAATATTACTCAGCCATTAAAAAGAATGAAATAATGTCATTTGCAGCAACATGGATAGACCTAGAGATTGTCATACTGAGTGAAGTAAGTCAGACCGAGAAAGAGAAACATCATTTGATATCTCTTATATAGCAGAATCTAAAAATAAATGATACAAATGAACTTATTTACAAAACAGAAACAGATTCACAGACTTAGAGAACAAACTTATGGTTACCAGGAGGGGAAGGATGGGAAGAAGGGATAGCTAGGAAGTTTGGGATCAATCTGTATAGACTGCTATATTTAAAATGGATAACCAACAGGGACCTACTGTATAGCACAGGGAACACTGCTCAATGTTATATGGCAACCTGGATGGGAGAGGAGTTTGGTGGAGAATGGAAACATGTATATGTATGGCTGAGTCCCTTTGCTGTGCACCTGAAATTATCACAACATTGTTAATCAGCTACACTCCAATATGAAATAAAAAGTTTTAAAAAATGAAAGAAAATCTGCAGGCCAGAAGGAATGTCATGATATATACTTCAATAACAAATAAATATTTGCCCCCAATATAGGAACACCTAAATACATAAAACAAATACTAACAGACATAAAGGGAGAAATTGACAATAATACAATAATAGGAGACTTTATTATCCCACTGACATCAATGGACAGATATTCCAGAGAGAAAATGAATAAGGCAACAGAGATCCTAAATGACACAATAGCACAATTAAACTTAATTCATATTTTCAGAACATTACATCAAAAAAAAAGAGAAAAAAACCCAGAATACACATTCTTCTCAAGTGCACATGGAACATTCTCTAGGATAGACCACATACTAAGACAAAAAACAAGCCTCAGCAAATTTAAGAGGATAGAAATTATTTCAAGCATCTTTTCTGACCACAATGACATGAAATTAGAAATCAACCACAGAAAAAGAAATGAGAAAAAACAGTTACATGCAGACTAAAAAACATGTTACTTAAAAAAATACCTTGAGACAAATGGCAATGAAAACAATGATATAAAATCTATGGGATGTTGCAAAATCAGTTCTTAGAGGGATGTTCATAGAAATATAGGCCTTCCTCAAAATTAAAAAAATATCAAGTAGGGCTTCTCTGGTGGCGCAGTTGTTGAGAGTCCGCCTGCTGATGCAGGGGACACGGGTTCATGCCCCGGTCAGGGAAGATCCCACATGCTGTGGAGCAGCTGGGCCCGTGAGCCATGGCCGCTGAGCCTGTGCATCCGGAGCCTGTGCTCCACAATGGGTGAGGCCACAACAGTGAGAGGCCCGCATACCGGAAAAAAAAAAAAAAATCAAGTAAACGACATAATGTACACCTACAAGAATTAGAAAAAGAAAAAACAAACCTAAAGTCAGCCAAAAGGAGGAAATAAAGATCGAGAGGAAATAAATAAACTAGAGATTAAAAACAATGTAAAACATCAGTAAAACCAAGAACTGGTCCTCTGAAAGGGTAAAAAAAGTCAACAGACCCGTGGCCAGGCTCACAAGAAGAAAAGAGAGAGGACACAAATAAACAAAATAAGAAATGAAGGAGGGCTTCCCTGGTGGTGCAGTGATTGAGAATCCACCTGCCAATGAAGGGGACATGGGTTTGATCCCTGGTCTGGGAAGATCTCACATGCCAGGGAGCAACTAAGCCCGTGTGCCACAACTACAGAGCCTACACTCTAGAGCCCATGAGACACAACTACTGAGCCTGCGTGCTGCAACTACAGAAGACCGTGCGCCTAAAGCCCGTGCTTCACGATAAGAGAAGTCACTACAATAAGAAGCCTGCACACTGCAATGAACAGTAGACCCTGCTCACCACAACTAGAGAAAGCCCACACAAAACAATGAAGACCCAACACAGCCAAAAATAAATTAAAAAAAAAAAAAAGAAGAAATGAAGAAGGCATAACAACACATACCAGAGGGAAAAAAAAAATTTTATGGCAATTTTACAAAACCTACCAAAACGTGTAATAGCCTTTAATGTCTTAGAAAATATTGTACATGTTTTCAAATAAGCACATGCAACATAATCATATTTACATTAAAAATGTAGTTATTTATGTTAAGAAACCTGAACTCTAGATTTTTATTTGTAAGAATATAAAAGTTCACTTTTTAATACTTCTGGATATAAAATATCAAGCTGCTCATTGTGTTACTTCTGGAGAGGTAGGGAGAATTAGGGCAAGGTCTCTTTTACCTTTTTCTAGATATACGTCCATGACTGAGTTTTTCATAAGTCTATATTTGTATAAGATAAATACATAAATAGACACATTTCTGGGCCCACAGGCCAGAAAATTTTATGGAGCAGGATCCCAGCTGTAGAGGCTCAGGATTGGGAAATTTAACAATTTTAGGAATTTTAGAGGCAACATTTGAGGCAATGTTGAGAGGCAAGATTTTAACCTTCCTTAAAGTTTTTCTTTTTTAAAAATAATTAATTAATTAATTAATTTATGGCTGTGTTGGGTCTTTGTCCTTTTTTATTTCGTCTACAGCTTTATTGGAGTATAATCACGTTACAATGGTGTGTTAGCTTCTGCTTTATAACAAAATGAATCAGTTATACATATACATATGTTCCCATATCTCTTACCACTTGCCTCTCCCTCCCGGCCACCCTCCCTATCCCACCCCTCCAGGCGGTCACAAAGAACCG
Organism: Lipotes vexillifer; assembly: GCF_000442215.2. Taxonomy (NCBI): domain Eukaryota; kingdom Metazoa; phylum Chordata; class Mammalia; order Artiodactyla; family Lipotidae; genus Lipotes; species Lipotes vexillifer. Next base: position 218,269 of record NW_006791939.1, on the reverse strand, counting down.
AGCTGATCTCCCTGTGCTATGCAGCTGCTTCCCACTGGCTATTTACCTTACGTTTGGTAGTGTATATATGTCCATGCCTCTCTCTCGCTTTGTCACACCTTACCCTTCCCCCTCCCTATATCTTCAAGTCTATTCTCTAGTGGGTCTGTGTCTCTATTCCTGTCTTACCCACAGGTTCTTCATTACATTTTTTTCCCTTAAATTCCATATATATGTGTTAGCACACGTTATTTATCTTTCTCTTTCTGACTTACTTCACTCTGCATGACAGACTCTAGGTCTATCCACCGCATTACAAATAGCTCAATTTCGTTTCTTTTTATGACTGAGTAATATTCCATTGTATATATGTGCCACATCTTCTTTATCCATTCATCCAATGATGGGCACTAATGTTGTTTCCATCTCTGGGCTATTGTAAGTAGAGCTGCAATGAACATTGTGGTACATGACTCTTTTTGAATTATGGTTTTCTCAGTGTATATGCCCCAGAGTGGGATTGCTGGGTCATACGGTGGTTCTATTTTTAGTTTTTTAAGGAAGCTCCATACTGTTCTCCATAGTGGCTGTACCAATTCACATTCCCACCAGCAGTGCAAGAGTGTTCCCTCTTCTCCACACCCTCTCCAGCATTTATTGTTTCCAGATTTTTTGATGATGGCCATTGTGACTGGGGTGAGAAGATATCTCATTGTAGTTTGGATCTGCATTTCTCTAATGATTAATGACGTTGAGCATTCCTTCATGTGTTTGTTGGCAGTCTGTATATCTTCTTTGGAGAAATGTCTATTTAAGTCTTCGGCCCATTTGTGGGTTGGGTTTTTTGGGTTATTTTTATTGAGCTGCATGAGCTGCTTATAAATTTTGGAGATTAATCCTTTGTCAGTTGCTTCATTTGCAAAGAAATTCTCCCATTCTGAGTGTTCTCTTTTGGTCTTGTTTATGGTTTACTTTGCTGTGCAAAAGCTTTTAAGTTTCATTAGGTCCCATTTGTTAATTTTTGTTTTTATTTCCATTTCTCTAGGAAGTGGGTCAAAAAGGATCTTGCTGTGATTTATGTCATAGAGTGTTCTGCCTGTTTTCCTCTAAGAGTTTGATAGTTTCTGGCATTACATTTAGGTTTTTAATCCATTTTGAGCTTATTTTTGTGTATGGTGTTAGGGAGTGATCTAATCTCATACTTTTACATGTACCTGTCCAGCTTTCCCAGCACCACTTATTGAAGAGGCTGTCCTTTCTCCACTGTACGTTCCTGCCACCTTTATCAAAGATAAGGTGACCATATGTGCGTGGGTTTATCTCTGGGCTTTCTATCCTATTCCATTGATCTATCTTTCTGTTTTTGTGCCAGTACCATACTGTCTTGATTACTGTAGCTTTGTAGTATAGTCTGAAGTCAGGCAGCCTGATTCCTCCAGCTCCATTTTTTGTTCTCAAGATTGCTTTGGCTATTCGGGGTCTTTTGTGTTTCCATACAAATTGTGAAATTTTTTGTTCTAGTTCTGTGAAAAATGCCAGTGGTAGCTTGATAGGGATTGCATTGAATCTGTAGATTGCTTCGGGTAGAAGAGTCATTTTCACAATGTTCCTTCTTCCAATCCAAGAACATGGTATATCTCTCCATATATTTGTATCATCCTTAATTTCTTTCATCAGGGTCTTATAATTTTCTGCAAACAGATCTTTGGTCTCCTCAGGTAGGTTTATTCCTAGATATTTTATTCTTTTTGTTGCAATGGTAAATGGGAGTGTTTTCTTGATTTCACTTTCAGGTTTTTCATCATTAGTGTATAGGAATGCCAGAGATTTCTGTGCATTAATTTTGTATCCTGCTACTTTACCAAATTCATTGAATAGCTCTAGTAGTTTTCTGGTAGCATCTTTAGGGTACTCTATATATAGTATCATGTCATCTACAAACAGTGACAGCTTTACTTCTTCTTTTCCAATTTGGATTCCTTTTATTTCCTTTTCTTCTCTGACTGCTGTGGCTAAAACTTTCAAAGCTATGTTGAATAAGAGTGGTGAGAGTGGGCAACCTTGTCTTGTTCCTGACCTTAGTGGAAATGCTTTCAGTTTTTCGCCATTGAGGATGATGTTGGCTGTGGGCTTGTCATATACGGCCTTTATTATATTGAGGAAAGTTCCCTCTACACCTACTTTCTGCAGGGTTTTTATCATAAATGGGTGTTGAATTTTGTCAAAAGCTTTCTCTGCATCTATTGAGATGATCATATGGTTTTTCTCCTTCAATTTGTTAATATGGTTAATCACATTGATAGATTTGCGTATATTGAAGAATCCTTGCATTCCTGGAATAAACCCCACTTGATCATGGTGTATGATCCTTTTAATGTAGTAGTGAGAGTGGGCAACCCTGTCTTGTTCCTGATCTTAGTGGAAATACTTTCAGTTTTTCACCATTGAGGATGATGTTGGCTGTGGCTTTGTCATATATGGCCTTTATTATGTTGAGGAAAATTCCCTCTATGCCTACTTTCTGCAGGGTTTTTATCATAAATGGGTGTTGAATGTTTTCGAAACCTTTCTCTGCATCTATTGAGATGATCATATGGTTTTTCTCCTGCAACTTTTTAATATGGTGTATCACGTTGATTGATTTGCATATATTGAAGAATCCTTGCATTCCTGGAATAAACCCCACTTGATCATGGTGTATGATCCTTTTAATGTGCTGTTGGATTTTGTTTGCTAGTATTTTGTTGAGGATTTTTGCATCTATGTTCATCAGTGATATTGGCCAGTAGTTTTCTTTCTTTGTGACATCCTTTCCTGGTTTTGGTATCAATGTGATGGTGGCCTCGTAGAATGAGTTTGGGAGTGTTCCTCCCTCTGCTATATTTTGGAAGAGTTTGGGAAGGATAAGTATTAGCTCTTCTCTAAATGTTTGATAGAATTTACCTGTGAAGCCATCTGGTCGTGGGCTTTTGTTTGTTGGAAGATTTTTAATCACAGTGAAATTTTCAAATTTACAATTTCAGTGCTTGTGATTGGTCTGTTCATATTTTCTATTTCTTCCTGATTTAGTCTTGGCAGGTTGTGCTTTTCTAAGAAGTTGTCCATTTCTTCCAGGTTGTCCATTTTATTGGCATAGAGTTGCTTGTAGTAATCTCTCATGATCCTTCTCATGATAATGTCTCATGATGTCCTTCTCATGATTTCTGCAGTGCCAGTTGTTACTGCTCCTGTTTCATTTCTAATTCTATTAATTTGAGTCTTCTCCCTTTTTTTTCTTGATGAGTCTGGCTAATGGTTTTTCAATTTTATCTTCTCAAAGAACCAGCTTTTAGTTTTATTGATCTTTGCTATTGTTTCCTTCGATAGGAAGGAAACAATATTTCTGATCTGATCTTTATGATTTCTTTACTTCTGCTAACTTTGGGTTTTTTTTTTTCCTTCTTCTTTCTCTAATTGCTTTAGGTGCAAGGTTAGGTTGTTTATTCGAGATGTTTCCTGTTTCTTAAGGTAGGATTGTATTGCTATAAACTTCCCTCTTAGAACTGCTTTTGCTGCATACCAGAGGTTTTGGGTCGTCATGTCTCCGTTGTCATTTGTTTCTAGGTATTTTTTAATTTCCTCTTTGATTTCTTCAGTGATCACTTCGTTATTAAGTAGTGTATTGTTTAGCCTCCATGTGTTTGTATTTTTTACAGATCTTTTCCTGTAATTGATATCTAGTCTCATGGCGTTGTGGTCGGAAAAGATACTTGATACAATTTCAATTTTCTTAAATTTACCAAGGCTTGATTTGTGACCCAAGATATGATCTATCCTGGAGAATGTTCCATGAGCACTTGAGAAAAATGTGTATTCTGTTGTTTTTGGATGGAGTGTCCTATAAATATCAATTAAGTCCATCTTGTTTAATGTATCATTTAAAGCTTGTGTTTCCTTATTTATTTTCATTTTGGATGATCTGTCCATTGGTGAAAGTGGGGTGTTAAAGTCCCCTACTATGAATGTGTTACTGTCGATTTCCCCTTTTATGGCTGTTAGTTTTTGCCTTATGTATTGAGGTGCTCCTATGTTGGGTGCATAAATATTTACAATTTTTATATCTTCTTCTTGGATCGATACCTTGATCATTATGTAGTATCCTTCTTTGCTTCTTCTAATAGTCTTTATTTTAAAGTGTATTTTGTCTGATATGAGAATTGCTACTCCAGCTTTCTTTTGGTTTCCATTTGCATGGAATATCTTTTTCTATCCCCTTCCTTTCAGTCTGTATGTGTCCCTAGGTCTGAAGTGGGTATCTTGTAGACAGCACATATATGGGTCTTGTTTTTGTATCCATTCAGCCAATCTGTGTCTTTTGGTGGGAGCACTATTTACATTTAAGGTAATTATCGATATGTATGTTCATATTCCCATTTTCTTAATTGTTTTTGGTTTGTTATTGTAGGTATTTTCCTTCTCTTGTATTTCTTGCCGAGAGAATTTCCTTTAGCATTTGTTGTAAAGCTGGTTTGGTGGTGTTGAACTCTCAGCTTTTGCTTGTCTGTAAAGGTTTTAATTTCTCCATCAAATCTGAATGAGATCCTTGCTGGGTAGAGTAATCTTGGTTGCAGGTTTTCCTCCTTCATCACTTTAAATATGTCCTGACACTCCCTTCTGGCTTGCAGAGTTTCTTCTTTAAGATCAGCTGTTAACCTTATGGGGATTCCCTTGTGTGTTATTTGTTGTTTTTCCCTTACTGCTTTTAATATGTTTTCTATGTATTTAATTTTTGACAATTTGATTAATATGTGTATTGGCATATTTCTCCTTGGATTTATCCTGTATGGGACTCTCTGTGCTTCCTGGACTTGATTAACTCTTTCCTTTCCCATATTAGGGAAGTTTTCAACTATAATCTCTTCAAATATTTTCTCAGTCCCTTCCTTTTTCTCTTCTTCTTCTGGAACTGCTATAATTCGAATGTTGGCGCGTTTAATGTTGTCCCAGATGTCTCTGAGACTGTCCTCAGTTCTTTTCATTCTTTTCTTTATTCTGCTCTGCAGTAGTTATTTCCATTATTTTATCTTCCAGGTCACTTACCCGTTCTTCTGCCTCAGTTATTCTGCTATTGATCCCATCTAGAGTATTTTAGTCATTTCATTTATTGTGTTGTTCATCATTGTCTGTTTCATCTTTATTTCTTCTAGGTCCTTGTTAACTGCTTCTTGCATTTTGTCCATTCTATTTCCAAGATTTTGGATCATCTTTACTATCATTATTCTGAACTCTTTTTCAGGTAGACTGCCTATTTCCTCTTCATTTGTTAGGTCTGGTGGGTTTTTATCTTGCTCCTTCATCTGCTGTGTGTTTTTCTGTCTTCTCATTTTGCTTATCTTACTGTGATTGGGTTCACCTTTTTGCAGGCTGCAAGTTCGTAGCTCCCGTGTGTCCCCAGTGGCTAAGGTTGGTTCAGTGGGTTGTGTAGGGTTTCCTGGTGGAGGGGGCTAGTGCCTGTGTTCTGGTGGATGAGGCTGGATCTTGTCTTTCTGGTGGGCAGGTCCATGTCTGGTGGTGTGTTTTGGGGTGTCTGTGGACTTATTATGATTTTAGGCAGACTCTCTGCTAATGGGTGGGCTTGTGTTCCTGTCTTGCTAGTTGTTTGGCATAGAGTGTCCAGCACTGTAGCTTGCTGGTTGTTGAATGAAGCTGGGTGTTGGTGTTGAGATGGAGATCTCTGGGATATTTTCGCCATTTGATATTATGTGGAGCTGGCAGGTCTCTTGTGGACCAGTGTACTGAAATTGGCTCTCCCACCTCAGAGGCACAGCACTGACTCCTGGCTACAGCACCAAGACCCTTTCATCCACATGGCTCAGAATAAAAGGGAGAAAAAGTAGAAAGAAAGAATTAGTAGAAGTATAAAGAAAGAAAGAAAGAAAGGAGGGAGGGAGGGAGAAAGGAAGGAGGTAAGGAAGGAAAGAAAGACAGAAAGAAAAAAAGATAAAATAAAATAAAATAAAGTAAGGTATAATAAAGTTATTAAAATAAAAAATAATGTTAAGGAAAAAAAAAAAAACGGACGGATAGAACCCTAGGACAAATGGTGGAAGCAAAGCTATACAGACAAAATCTCACACAGAAGCATACACGTACACACTCACAAAAAGAGGAAAAGGGGAGAAAATCATAAATCTTGCTCTCGAAGTCCACCTCCTCAATTTGGGATGATTCGTTTTCTATTCATGTATTCCACAGATGCAGGGTACATTAAGTTGATTGTGGACCTTTAATCCGCTGCTTCTGAGGCTACTGGGAGAGATTTCCCTTTCTCTTCTTTGTTCTCACAGCTCTTGGGGCTCAGCTTTGGATTTGGCCCCGCCTCTCCGTGTAGGTCGCCTGAGCGCGTCTGTTCTTCGCTCAGACAGGACGGGGTTAAAGGAGCAGCTGCTTCAGGGACTCTGGCTCACTCAGGCCGGGGGAAGGGAGGGGTGCGGATGCGGGGCGAGCCTGCGGCTGCAGAGGCCGGCAGAACGTTGCACCAGCCTGAGGCGCACCGTGCATTCTCCCAGGGAAGTTGTCCCTGGATCCCGGGGCCCTGGCAGTGGCGGGCTGTACAGGCTCCCGGGAAGGGAGGTGTGGAGAGTGACCTGTGCTCGCACATAGGCTTCTTGGTGGTGGCAGTAGTAGCCTTAGCGTCTTATACCCGTCTCTGAGGTCCGCGCTTTTAGCCGTGGCTTGTGCCCGTCTCTGGAGCTCCTTTAAGCAGTGCTCTTAATCCCCTCCCCTCGCGCACCAGGAAACAAAGGGGGAAGAAAAAGTTTCTTGCCTCTTCGGCAGGTCCAGACTTTTCCCCGTACTCCCTCCCGGCTAGCCGTGGTGCACTAAGCCCCTGCAGGCTGTGTTCACGCGGCCAACCCCAGTCCTCTCCCTGCGCTCCGACCAAAGCCCGAGCCTCAGCTCCCAGCCCCGCCCGCCCCGGCGGGTGAGCAGACAAGCCTCTCAGGCTGGTGAGTGCCGGTTGGCTCCTATCCTCTATGCGGGAATCTCTCCGCTTTGCCCTCTGCACTCCTGTTGCTCTGCTCTCTTCCATAGCTCTGAAGCTTCCCCCTCCGCCACCTGCAGTCTCCGCCCGCGAAGGGGCTTCCTAGTGTGTGGAAACCTTTCCTCCTTCACAGCTCCCTCCCACTGGTGCAAGTCCCGTCCCTATCCTTTGTCTCTGTTTATTCTTTTTTCTTTTGCCCTACCCAGGTACTTGGGGAGTTTCTTGCCTTTTGGGAGGTCTGAGGTCTTCTGCCAGCGTTCAGTAGGTGTTCTGTAGGAGTTGTTCCATGTGTAGATGTATTTCTGGTGTACCTGTGGGGAGGAAGGTGATCTCCGCATCTTAGTCTTCCGCCATCTTCCCCTCTGTCTCCGAGAAAAAAAATTTAAAACCCATAACATAATACTATGAAAAATTATGTGCCCCAAAATTGGACAACATAGAAGTGAACGAGTTTCTAGAAACATACAGCCCACCAAAATTGAATCAAGAAGAAATAGATGATTTGAACAGACTGATCACTAGAAGTGAAATAGAATCTGTAATAAAAAAAACAAACAAAAAACAACAGCCTGCAATCAAAAGTCCAGGACCAGATGGCTTCACTGGGGAATTCTACCAAACATTCAAAGAAGATATAATACTGACCCCTCTCAAAATCTTCCAAAATATTGAAGAGTAGGGAACACTCCCAACATCATTCTATGAAGCCACCATCACACTGATACCAATACCAGACAATGACACTACCAAAAAAGAAAATTACAGGCCAATATCTTTGATGAATATAAATATAAATGAATATAAATCTAAACAAAATATTAGCAAACAGAATCCAACACAATATTAAAAGGATCATACACCATGATTAATTTGGAATCATACCAGTGTCACAAGGATGGTTCAACATATGCAAATCAATCAATGTGATACACAATACCAGTAAAAGACAAAAAGCATATGATCATCTCAATAGATTCACAAAAAGCATTTGATTAAAAATTCAACAACCATTCATGATAAAAACTTTTACCAAAGTGGGTACAGTGGAAGTATATCTCAATGTAATAAGAAATATTTATGACAAACCCAGACCCAATGTAATACTCAATGGTGAAAAGCTGAAAGCCATCTCATTAAAATCTGTAACAAGGCAAGGATTCCCACTGTCACCACTTCTATTCAGCATAGTATTGAAAGTCCTAGCTGCAGCAACCAGACAAGAAAAAGAAATAAAATGTATCAAAATTGGAAGAGAAGAGATAAAATTGTCAATATATGCAGATGACCTGATACTCTATATAGAAGACCCTAAAGACTCCACACAAAAACTATTAGAACTGATAAACTAATTCAACCAGGTAGCAGGATACAAGATTAACATACAGAACTTGGTTGCATTTCTTTACACTAACAATGAAATAACAGTAAGGGAAAGTAAAAAGACAGTCTATTAAAAACTTACTTCAAAAACTACTTAAGAATAAACCTAAGGATGGGAAAGACTTATATGCTGAGAACTATAAAACATTGATAAAGGAAATTAAAGATGACTTACAGAAATGGAAACATATCCCATGCTCTTGGCTTGGAAGAATTAATATTGTTAAAATGGTCATACTACCCAAAGCTATCTATGATATATTTCACAGAACCAGAACAAATAATCCTAAAATCTATATGGAACCATAAAAGACCCCAAATTGCCAAAGGAATCCTGATGAAAAAGAACAAAGCTGGAAGCATAATTCACTCAGATTTCAGACAATACTATAAAGCTCCAGTAGTCAAAACAGTGCAATGTTAGCATAAGAATGGACATATGGACTAATGGAACAAAATAGAGAGTCCAGAAATAAACTCATACACCTACACTCAATTAATCTTTAACAAAGAAGGCAAGAATTATACAATGGAGAAAAGACAGTCTCTACAACAAGTAGTGTTGGGAAAGCTGGACTGCCACATGTAAATCAATGAAATCAGAATATACTCTCACACCATACACAAAAATAAACCCCAAATGGCTTAACAACTTAAATATAAGACATGACACCATAAAACTCCTAGAAGACAATACAGGCAAAACATTCTCTTACATAAACTGTAGCAATGTTTTCTTAGGTCAATCTCCCAAGGTAATATAAATAAAAGTAAAAATAAACAAATGGGACTTAATAAAACTTATAAGCTTATCCACAGCAAAGGAAAGCATAAACAAAATGAAAAGACAACTTAGGGACTGGTAGAAAATATTTGCAAACAATGTTACAGACAAGGGATTAATTTCCAAGATATACAAACAACTCATACAACTCAATAATAAAAAAGGAAAACAACCCAATCAAAAAATGGGCAGAAGACCTATATATACATTTCTCCAGAGAAGACATACATACTGTCAATAGACAGATGAAAAGATGTTCAACATCTCTGATTATTAGAGAAATGCAAATCAAAACTACACTGAGGTATTACCTCACACCAGTCAGAATGGCCATGATCAAAATGTCTACAAACAATAAATGCTGGAGAGAGTGTGGAGAAAAGGGAACCCTCCTATACTGTTGCTGGGAATGTAAATTGATGAAGCCACTATAGAAAACAATATGGAAGTTCCTTAAAAATCTAAAAACAGACTTGCCATATGATCCAGCAATCCTACTCTTGAGCACACAACAATTACACATACACAAGAAAGAAATAAAATACATCAAATTAAGAAAGGAAGAAGTATTGATAAAACTGTCACTATTTGAAGATGTCAGATCCTAAATATAGAAAATCCTGAAGACTCCATCAAAAAACTATTAGAAATAGTAAATGAATTCATTAATTTTCAGGATAAAAAATCAATATACAAAATCTGCTGCATTTCCATACATTAATAAACAACTATCAGAAAAAAAATTAAGAAAACTATTCCACTTACAATTATATCAAAAACAATAAAATACCTAGGAGTAAATGTAACCAAGAAGGTGAAAGAGTTGTCCACTGAATAGCTATAAACATTGATGAGAGAAGTTGAAGACACAAAAAACTGGAAAGATATTCTGTGTTCTTGGATTAGAAGAATGAATATTGTTAAAATGTCCATACTAGTCAAAGCAATCTATAGATTCAATTAAATCTCTATCAAAATTCCAGTGACATTTTTCACAGAAGTAGAACAAAGAATCCTAAAATTTTTAGGGAATCACAAAAGACCCCAGATAGCTAAAGCAATCTTAAGGAAGAAGAACAAACTTACACTCTCTGATTTCAAACTATATTACACAGCTATAGTAATCAAAACAGTATGGTATTGTCATAAAAACAGACACATCGATCAATGGAACAAAATAGAGAGCCCAGAAATAAATCCACACATATATGGACAAGTAATTTATGAGGAAAGACTATAAAATGGGAAAAGGACAGGTTTTTCAATATATAGTGTTGAGAAAACTGGACAGCTACATACAAAAGAATGAAACTTGACCACTATCTTACACTATACTCAAAAATTAACTCAAAATGGATTGAAGACTTGAACTTAAGACATGAAGCCATAAAACTCCTAGAAGAAAACATAGACAGTAATCTCCTTGACATTAGCTTTGGAATTGAATTTTTGGATCTGACTCCAAAAGCAAAGGCAACAAAAGCAAAAATACACATGTGACACTACCTCAAAATAAAAAACTCCTGAACAGCAAAGGAAATCATCAACAAAATGAAAAGGCAAACTGCTGAATGGTAGAAAATACTTGCAAATAATGTATCTGATAAGAGGTTAATATTCAATATGTATAAAGAACTTAAACAACTTTATAGCAAAAAATATCCCAAATCCAATTTTTAAAAATGAGTAGAGGACTTTAATTGGTATTTTTCCAAAGAAGATATACAGGTGACCAACAGGCACATGAAAAGATGTTCAAGGTCACTAATCATCAGGGAACTGCAAATCAAAACCACAATGAGATATCACCTCCCACCTGTCAGAATGTCTACTATCAAAGGACAAGAAATAAGTTTTGCAGAGTTGTGGAAAAATGAAACCCAGGAACACTATGGGTGGGAATGCAAATTGGTGTAGCCACTATGGAAAACAGTATGCAGTTTTCTCAAAAAATTGAAGATAGAACTACCATATGATTCAGCAATTTCACTTCTGGGTATTTTCCCAAAGAAAATGAAAACACTAATTCAAAGAGTTATATGGACCCCTATGTTCATTGCAGCATTATTTACAATAGCCAAGACATGGAAGCAACCTAAGTGTCCATCAAGAGATGAATGGATAGAGAAGAAATCTGATTACCTATCATCTACCTGTCTCTATCTTTCTATCATCTATGTACCTATCTCTCCATCTATGATGTGATATATATACACACTGTGGTATCTTATTCAGCCATTAAAAAGAAGGAAATTCTGCCATGTGCAACAAAATAGATGGACCTTGATGCTTAGTGAGGTAAGCTAGACAGAAGAAGACAAAAATTATATGATATTACTTTACACGTAGAATTTTTAAAAGAGTATAATGGTGGCTACAAGGGGCGGAGGGGTGGGGAATTGGGAAGATATTGTTAAAGGGTGCAAACTTGCAATCAGAAGGTAAGTCCTGAAGATATAATGTGCAGCACACAGATTACACTTAACAGTATTATATATTTCACAGTTGCTAAGAGACTAAATCTTAAATGTTCTCACCACAAAAAATAAATGATAACTATGTGTTGTGACAGAGGTATTAGCAAAAGCTATAATACTGGTAATCATAGTGCAATATTTAAATGTATCTATCTATACACATTGTATAGTTTAAACATATACAATGCTATATGTCAGTTATAAATAAATAAATAAGCAATTATCGCTGTGGGATAAATAACTAAGAATAGCTCCTGTGTGTGGATAAAAATCCTCATATTGTGTAGTGTTTGTGAGCATGTCATTTAGTGCCAGATGGTGTGAATTTGAATCCCAATTCTACTACTTATTAGATCTTTGACATTGGAGAAGGTACTTAACTTCTCTGTGCCTTACTTTTCTAATCTGTAAAATGGGCAAGACAATGTGGTATCTATCACATAGAGTTATTATTGTGTGCATTTAAAACATTGTTAGTTATTGCAAATTGCCCTCCCTAGAGGTTAGGACAACTTACTTTCTCACAGGTTACGTTTATCACACTGTTGTCAACAGAAGGCATTCTTAAACTTCATGGATTTTTACCAAATCAAAAAGTGAGAAATGTCATGTCATTGTGACTTTATTTTCCATTTCAATTTTATGAGGTCAATCACCTTTTTATATTTTTATAAGCCATGACTATTTCTTTTTATGTAGACTGTGTATATGTTCTCTGGTAATTTTTAATGGGGTTACTTGGCCTTAAACTTAGTGTCTTTATATTTTAAGGAAGCTAGCCCATTTTGATATCAGTAGCAAATATCTTGTCACAATTTTTGACTTGTCCTTTTACTTCACTTATACTCATCATATTTTTCCCTTCTGTAGAATTTCATAGTTTTAGATAGGAAAACCAATTACTATTTCTTTGTAACACTTCTGTATTCTGTATCCCATTTAGAAAGGACTTCCCCCCTCTGAGATTATAACAAATTCTACTACCTTTTATGGCTTTATTTTTCTATTTAAATATTTGCTACATGTGAAATTTGCTTTTAAGCTAGGTAGCCCCCCAATTGTCCAAAGATGATTGATCAAATCATTTCCCACTATCTGATAAGGAATGATGCCTTTACACACACACACACACACACACACACACTCTCTCTCTCTCTCTCTCTCTCTCTCTCTCTCTCTC
>NW_006791939.1:187080-205415 GCF_000442215.2 Lipotes vexillifer | reverse complement strand
CCCCCCCCCCCCCCCCCCCCTTTAATACCTGTCAGAGACCAGTCAGAAAACAAAACCACACTAATTACTCTAACAGAAAGACCTGAATATAGGGAATTATTTATGCATATTTAGCCATTTGGAAGGGGCCCTGGGAGAGTAACAGAGACAATAACTTGAAGCTTCCCTTCAAGAACTGTGGCCTAAGAGAAAGGGTTGGGGTTACCTGAACCTACAGGCTCAGAGAAGGGGCTTTGTGTTACTGAAACTCAGATCTCTGCACAAGAGGTACTGTCTGGCTGGTGCTGGTATTTCTGAGAGGCCACAAAGAGAGAGCTTGAAAGGATGGAAACTGGCACCAATTGTTACTGCTGAGGGGAAGGGCTATTGTTGAGGTGATACAGACAAGAACGGGGAGGAGAACTGGAAGTATCAGTATCTCCTCCCTGCTCATGCCCTCCAGTCTCTCTAGTGAACATTTTTGGCAGAGCTTAACAGCTGGCAAAGGATAATGTGATTTGAGACCCTCAGCTGCAGTGTCAAAAACAGAAGTATAAAGCTTGAGTTTTTGCTGAGAGAGTAGCTTAATAATCTGTGTGCCACAATTTTACAAGTATTTCTGGACTTTCTATTTTCTTATGTTCTTCTGACTGCTCATGTGCTAGTACCACACTGTTTTATAATTATACAGGGCCAGTGCCCACTCATCACTCTGCTTTTTCAAAATATTCCTGGTTATCTTTGTCCATTAATTTTTCATAAGGGCAATATTGATATAAGCATTAATTGGAATTAGGTTGAATTTATAAATTGGTAGGGAAAATTATTCAGTTTATAATGTATTGATAGAGTCTTCAGGGAAGGGTTTTCTATGAGTTCAAGTTTTCTTTTGCTATTGCTTAAACCCATAATTTATAATACCCTCATTTTTTTATACAAATTCTGCATAAATCCATGCTCTTAGTCACAAGAAACAGAACCCTCCTCTGGCTGGTTCATCCAGAGAAAAAATACACTGCAAGATCCTGGGTAGGTCTCAGAATCATCAACAGGCCTGCAGAACCAGGCACAGAGGCAATGTAGCCATAATCCAGTCTAAACTATAGCAGCATTGGCCAGGGGGGTGCTGTGGCCTGCACCACTGGTCACATAATGTGGGCATGGGATGGTCTTTCTTGCCCAGGAAGTTGATGTTGCAGCCAAATGCTTTTCCTGCCTTTGCTTCTGTCATCACTGGCTCCTGATTCCAGGTCTGGGTTGTGGACATCTCTCTGAGCAAGCCCAAGTCATGTTCCATCCCTAACAGAACCAGCTGTAAGGGAGAGGAAAAGTATCTGGATGTTCCAGCTTCCTGAAACATATCAGGAGAGCTCAGGACTCTGTCATCCTGGCATCCACAGATGATTTCCATTGAGCCCACTGAAGAGGGAGATGCATCCCATTGTCTAGGACTTTCCTGTCATTGATGGACAACTTAGGATACATGCTCACATTTAGACCAATGATTGTTGCCCTAGACATGCTTGTGCTCTTGTCCAGCACCAAAGATGAACACGCCGGAGAGTCAAACTCAGTGCTACCATACAGACAGAAACTAGCTGTTGGCCCTCTAAACCAGCATGGTCAGGAGCTGGAGAGCCAAAATCTAGCTCTTCGGTAAACAGGCGTGTAACCATGGGCACATTCCTTCCCTCTCTTGGACTTTACTTTCTCATATGCAAAAGGAGGTGGGAAGGTGGGAGGGCTCAAGAAAGAGAGGCTGTAGATCACATATTTTATTAATTCTTTTGTTTGGAACACATCATACATTAAAGAGTGCATAAACTCTTCATGACATTTTAAGTACAACAAATGGAACAAACACTGTGGGTCCTGCTTAAGACATATATTATCCATAGTTTAGAATTCCCCTACTGTCCCCAAACACATAATCCTCCCTCCCACATGCAAATAACCATTTTATTCAGTTTTGTATTAATCACATTGTCTATCTTTTACACTTTCCCTGTAAAACATTATTAAACTTCATGTTGTTTAATCTTTCCCATTTCCTTGCACTTCACATTAATGGAACTGAAAAGTATTCTGTGACTTGCCTTTTTTGCAACAACAATATATTTATGAGATTCATCCATGTTGATGTGTACAGCGATTTATTCATTTTGAATGCTGTATAGTATTCTATTGTGTGAATATTCCATAATGCATTTACTCATTCTCTTACTGCAGGTCATTGGTTTGCTTTCTATTTTTAGCTAAAAGTAACAGTGCTGTTATGATCATGGAGTATCTGAACAAGTGTTTCTCTAAGGACTATATCTTGAAATGTAATTGCTGAACCATAGAGTAAGGGCATCTTCAACCTTGTTCTTTTCCAAGGTGGGTGAAGATTGCTACAGCAACCAAGATATTTTCCCTCCCAGTATCCTGGTCTCTTGCAATGTGATCTGACACTCCTCCCATCAAGAGGTAGAGTTTACTGTGTCATCCCGTGAACGTGGTGTTGTGTTGTTCATTATGCAGTATAATGCAATAGAAGTAAAGGAGTGCCAGTTCCAAGCCTCTGAGCACTTCTGCTCTCTTAGAAACTTCCACTGCCACAGAAAATACCCATGTTAATCTGTGGTACATGGGACACTATGGGGAGCAGAGAAGAGCCATCCAAACCAAAACCACTGTTTTAGCTTCCTATTACTGCTGTAAAAAATTACTAAAAACTTAGTGGTTAAAAATGATACAGATTTCTTATCTTAAAGTTCTGAAGATCAGAAGTCAAAGATGGATCTTACTGGGGTTAAATCAAGGTGTCATTAGGGCTGTGTTTCTTCTGGATGCCCCAGGGAAGAATCTGTGTCCTTGCCTTTTCCATCTTCTAGAGGCCTCCCACATTTCTTGGCTGGTGGCCTTTTCTCCATTTTCAGAGCCAGCAGCATAGCATCTTCAACTCTCTTTCTCTGCCTCCCTCTCTCTCTCTCACCTCTGCCTTCCATCATCACATCTTTTCTCACTCTCCTGCGTCCTTATTTCCTTGTAAGGATCTTTATGGTTGCAATAATCCAGGGCAGATTGCAGATAATCCAGGACAACCCTCCATGTTCAGGATCCTTAATTTAATGACATCTGCAAGATCCCTACGATACACAATCATAGCTATCTGATGCATACATGCTGCTCTTTCTTAAATTTCTTAATTTGGAGCCTAGGTCATGAATTTTGAGCCCTTCTCCCTTTGTATAGGGCATATATAAATACACGTTTTCCTCTAAATTCTGCTTGCATGTCATAAATATTGGAGTGTAATATTTTGATTATAATTCAATTCTAAATATTTTCTAATTTCCATTATTAATTAATTGGCCTTTGGTCTACTTTTTAAATTTCCAAGAATATTTTATTTAATTATCTTTTTGTCATTTATTTCTAACTTAACTGCACTGGACTCAGATACCATGACCTGCATAGGAATTAATTCTTTGAAATTTACTTAGACTTGATATATGGGGTAGCCTGTGGTCAATTTTCCTAATAATTCCAGGAGTGCTTAAATGTGCTATTTATTCTCCAATTCTTGAGTGCTATATTCTAAATTTGTTCCTTAGTTCAAGTGCATTGTTCAAAATTCTATATCCTTATTTATTTTGTCTAATGGATCTATCAATTAGAGAGAGGTGATCTTAAAATTTTTCTCTATGAGGGTTGTTTTGTTAATTTAGTCTCAAAATTTTATCAATTTTTGCTTTATGAATTTTTAGCCTTTGTTATTTTGTATATTGATGGTCTACCTTTATGATAAACTGGGCCCTCATATCATTACATAGTGACCCTCTTTGCTCTAGTAATGTATTTTTGCTTTAAAGTCTACTTTCTGTCTTCTATTACCTTACACTTAATCAGTATTTGCTTATTGTATCTTTTTCTTTTTACTTCTAATCATTCTCTGTTGTTTATTTAGGGTTATATCTTATCAACAACATATATCTGATTTAAAAAACTGACAATATTTGTCTTTCAATCATCAAATTTTAGTCCATTTAAATTTATTGTTTTAGGTGGGCCTGAGGCTTGTTCTCTGATCTCCTTGCTTGGCTGCCTGTGAATAAACTCTTTCTCCACTGAAAATCTCAGCCAGTATCTCAGGGTTTGGCTTGCCTGTTGGGCAAAAGGACCTGGTTCAGCCAATTGTGCTCTGCTGTAATTTGACCCAGAGAACATGTCTAGAAACATCACTCTGGCTGCACTACATCAAACAATCTGAAGAGGTTGCTTTATATAGAACCTTCTTGTTATTGTGGTATTTTTAAAAAAGAAACAGTCATGCCTCTAAATGTTGCAGAGATGGACAAGATGGCAGAGTAGAAGTACGTGAGCTCATGTCATCTCACAAAAAAACACCAAAATCATAACTAACTGCTGAACAACCATTGACAAAAGAAACTGGACCTACTGAGCAGATATCCTATATACAAAGACAAAGAAGAATCCACAAGAAGACAGGAGGAAAGGTGCATCCACAATAAAATCAAATTCCATACCCACCACATGGGCAACACACAAACTGGAAAATAATTATATCACAGAGGTTTTCCCACAAGAGTGAAACTTCTGATCCCCATGTCAGGCTTCCTAGCATAGGGGTCTGGCAATGGGAGGACAATCCCCCAGAGCATCTGGCTTTGAAGGCCACTGGGGTTTGATTGCAGGAATTCCACAGGAATGGGGAAAACAGTAACTCCACTCTTGGATGGCACACACAAGGTCTCATGCATACCAGGATGCAGGGAAAAAAGCAGTGACCTCATAAAAGCCTGGCCCAGACCAACCTGCTGGTATTGGAGGGTCTCCTGAAGAAGGGGTATAGCTGTGGCTCACTGAGGGGACAAAGATACTGGTGGTGGTAGTTCTGTGGAGTACACATTGGTGTGAGTCCTTCTGGAGGCTGCCATTTTCTCACCAAGTCCTGGTCCCACACAACAGGCTATAGGCTCCAGTGATTGGGACACCTCAGGCTAAACAGCAAACAGGGTAGGAAATCATCCCCACCCATCAGCAGACAGGATGAGTAAGGTCTCCCTGAGCCCAAAGCTGCCACCTGACATGGCCTTGCCCACCAGATGGACAAGACCCAGCTTTTCCCACCAGAGGGTCAAGACCCAGTTCCACCCACAAGTGGGCAGGAACCAGTCCCTCCCACCAGGAAGTCTGCACAAGCATCTTAGAACAGCCTCATCCACCATGGGCCAGAGAGCAAAAGCAAGAAGAACTACAACTCTTCAGCCTGCAGAATGGAAACTGCAATCACAGAAATTTAGACAAAATGAGAAGGCAGAGGAATATGCCCCAGACAAAGGAACAAGATAAAACCCCAGAGAACAATTAAGTGAAGTGGAGATAGGCAATCTACCCAAAAAAGCATTCAGAGTAATGATAGTAAAGTTGATCCAAGATCTCAGAAAAAGAATGGAGACACAGACCAAGATGATACAAGAAATGTTTAAGAAAGAATTAGAAAATCTAAACACCAAACAATCAGAGATGAACAATACAATAACTGAAATGAAAAACAAAAACTAGAAGGAATCAACAGCAGAAAAAATGAGGTAGAAGAATGGATAACTGATCTGGAAGACAGAATGGTGGGAATCACTGCCACAGTACAGGATAAAGAAAAAAGAATGAAAAGAAATGAAGACAGTATAAGAGACCTCTGGGACAACATTAAATGCACCAACATTCTCATCCCAGAAAGAGAAGAGAAAGAGGAAGGACCTGAGAAAATATTTGAAGAGATAATAGCTGAAAACTTCCTGAACATGGGAAAGGAAACAGTCACCCAAGTCCAGGAAGGACAGAGGGTCCCAGGCAAAGAATCCAGAAAGGAACACGTTGTGACAAATAGTAATCAAACTGACAAAAATTAAAGGCAAAGAGAAAATATTAAAAGCAACAAATAACATACAAGGGAACTCCATAAGGTTATCAGCTGACTTCTTAGCAGAAACTCTTCAGGCCAGAAGGGAGTGGCATGATATATTTAAAGTGATGAAAGTGAAGAACCTACAACCAAGAATAGTCTCCCCAGGAAGGCTGCCATTCAGATTCCATGGGGAAATCAAAAGATTTACAGACAGGCAGAAGCTAAGAGAATTCAGCACCACAAAACCACCATTGCAAAAAATACTAAAGGAATTTCTATGGGTGCAAAAGAAAAGGCCACAATTAGAAACAAGAAAATTACAAATGGAGCAGCACTGTCAGCCTCTTTGAGGCTTGAATTGGAGAAGGAGGCTGCAAAGGGATATTCTCAGCTGAGATGCTCTCTGGCTCGAGGAGAATTTCTTTGGGGTTGATTTGAATAATATACATACCTCTGACAGTTTTCTGTTCCTCCTTAGCAATGCTTTGGAGACTGGTAGAAACATTTTTCCCTTGGCCTGGACAGTAGATCCAAACAACTGAGCCCTAGTTTTACAGAGATGTGGAAACTAAAGCCCAGAAAAGAGAAATTACCCAAATTCACACTCAGTGTACAGCCTACACAAGAGCCCAGTTTTTCAGATACTCAGCTCAATATTTGACTACATGGAGATGGCCCTCCTGAAGATAAAGATCAGAAAAGTGGGAATCCAGAATTTAATGAGCTAAGATGAAGAAACTGTCATGCTAACTGGCACCATATAATACAAAGAGAACTGCTTCATCAGGCCCTATTTGGAGTCTAATTACAGAGTTTAAGAAAGGTACTGGGTCTGAGTCAATAGAGTCTGAAAGCCACAAGTGGAAAAGACAATAAGCAAAGAGGTCAGCCTACGAAATGGAAGAAAATTTGCTCAAACTTGGGCATTTAACCATTCACATTTCTCTCCAGTCCACCCCCAGCCATTTCCCCATATAGACACTTAACAAAGAAAAAGTTAAAAGCACAACTTTTAAAACTTGTAGGTTTTGGCACATCTAAAGGTCTGCCTTTGGAGTGTGGAGTTCCAGAGTTTGGAGCTGTATGGCTGACAGGTTCTTGGTGCTCCAGCCTGGTATAAGGCCAGAGCCTCTGAGGTGGGAGAGCCTAGTTCAGGACACTGGACCATCAGAGACCTCCTGGCCCCACATAATATCAATTGGTGAGAGCTCTCCCAGAGATCTCTGTCTCAACACTAAGAGCAAGCTCCACCCAATGGCTACCAAACAATGGAGCTAGGCGCCCCATGCCAAACAACTAATGGATAGGAACAGAACCCCACCAATTAGCAGAGAGGCTGTCTAAAATCATATTAAGTTCACAGACACCCCAAAACACACCACTGGATGAGGCCCTGCCCACCAGAAAGACAAGATCCAGACCCACCCACCAGAACACAGACACCAGTCCCCTTCACCAGGAAGCCTACACAACCCACTGAACCAACATCACCCACAGGGGGAAGACACAAAAAGCAACAGGAATTACTAACCTATAGCCAGCAAAATGTAGACCCCCAAAACAGTAAGTTAAACAAAATGAGAAGACAGAGAAATATGCAGCAGATGAAGGAGCAAGGTAAAACCCACCAGAAGGAATTACTAACCTATAGCCAGCAAAATGTAGACCCCCAAAACAGTAAGTTAAACAAAATGAGAAGACAGAGAAATATGCAGCAGATGAAGGAGCAAGGTAAAAACCCACCAGACCAAATAATGAAGAGGAAATAGACATTCTACCTGAAAAGAAATTCAGAGAAATGATAGGACAGATGATACAAAACCTTGGAAATAGAATGGAGAAAATACAAGAAACATTTAACAAGGACCTAGAAGAACTAAAGACCAAACAAACAATGATGAACAACACAATAACTGAAATTAAAAATTCTCAAGAAGGAATCAATAGCAGAATAACTGAGGCAGAAGAATGGATAAGTGACCTGGAATATAAAATAGTGGAAATAACTACCACAGAGCAGTAGAAAGAAAAACTAAGGAAAAGAATTTAGAACAGTCTCAGAGACTTTGGGGACAACATTAAACACACCAATATTCTAATTATAGGGGTCCCAGAAAAAGAAAAGGTCTGAGAAAACATTTGAAGAGATTATAGTTGAAAACTTCCCTAACATGGGAAAGGAAATAGTCAATCAAGCCCAGGAAGCACAGAGAGTCCCATACAGGATAAGTCCAAGGAGAAACATGTCAAGACAAAAATTAATCAACCTATCAAAAATTAAATATAAAAAAAATATTAAAAGCAGCAAGAGAAAAATAACATACAAGGGAATTCCCACAAGTTTAAAAGCTGATCTTTCAGCAGAAACTCTGCAAGACAGAAGGGAGTGGCAGGACATATTTAAAGTGATGAAAGGGAAAAATCTACAACCAAGATTACTCTAACCAGCAAGATGCTCCTTCATATTTGATGGAGAAATTGAAAACTTTACAGACAAGCAAAAGTTAAGAGAATTCAGCACAACCAAACCAGCTTTAAAACAAATGCTAAAGGAATTTCTCTAGGAAGGAAACACAAGAGAAGGAAAAGACGTACAAAAACAAACCCAAAACAATTAAGAAAATGGTAATAGAAACATACATATTAATAATCAACTAATTAATTAAATAATTTAATTTATTAATTTAAGTAATTAAATGTAAATGGATGAAATGTTCCATTCAAAAGACATAAACAGGCTGAATGGATAGAAAAACAAGACCCATATATATGCTGTCTGCAAGAGACTCAATTCAGACATAGGAACACATACAGAGTGAAAGTGAGGGGATGGAAAAATATATTCCATGCCAATGGAAATCAAAAGAAAGCTGGAGGAGCAATTCTCATATCAGACAAAATACATTTTAAAATAAAGACTATTACAAGAGACAAAGAAGGACACTACACAATGATCAAAGGATAAATCCAAGAAGAAGATATAACAGTTGTAAATATTTACGCAATCAACATAGGAGCACCTCAATACGTAAGGCAAATGTTAACAGTCATAAAAGGGGTAATTGACAGTAACACAATAATAATCGGGGACTTTAACACACCACTTACACCACTGGACAGATCACCCAAAATGAAAATAAATAAGGAAACATAAGCTTTAAATGACACATTAAAGAAGAGGGACTTAATTAATATTTATAGGACATTCCATCCAAAAACAACAGAATACACTTTCTTCTCAAGTGCTCATGGAACGTTCTCCAGAATAGATCATATCTTGGGTCACAAATCAAGCCTTGATAAATGTAAGAAAATTGAACTCATATCACGTATCTTTTCTGACCACAATGCTATGAGACTAGATATCAATTACAGGAAAAAAAACTTGCAAAAAATTCAAACACAGGGAGGCTAAACAATACACTACTTAATAACCAAGAGACCACTGAAGAAATCAAAGAGGAAATCAAATAATACCTAGAAACAAATGAAAATGAAAAAATGATGATCCAAAACCTATGACATGCAGCAAAAGCAGTTCTGAGGGAAGGTTATAGCAACACAATCATACCTCAAGAAAAAAGGAGCATCTCAAATAAACAACCTAACCTTACACCTAAAGCAATTAGAGAAAAGAACAAAAATCCCCTAAAGTTAGCAGAAGGAAAGAATTCATAAAGATCAAATCAGAAATAAATGATAAAGAAATGAAGGAAATGATAGCAAAGATCAATAAAACTAAAAGCTGGTTCTTTGAGAAGATAAACAAAATTGATAAACCATTAGCCAGACTCATCAAGAAAAAAAGGGAGAAGACTCAAATCAATAGAATTAGATATGAAAAAGGAGAAGTAACAACTGACATTGTAGAAATACAAAGTATCATGAGAAATTATTACAGGCAGCTCTACGGCAATAAAATGGACAATCTGGACGAAATGGACAAATTCTTAGAAATGCACAACCTGCCAAGACTGAATCAGGAAGAAATAGAAAATATGAACAGATCAATCACAAGCACTGAAATTGAAAATTTGAAAATTTCACTGTGATTAAAAATCTTCCAACAAACAAAAGCCCAGGACCAGATGGCTTCACAGACGAATTCTATCAAACATTTAGAGAAGAGCTAACACCTATCCTTCTCAAACTCTTCCAAAATATAGCAGAGGGAGGAACACTCCTAAACTCATTCTACGAGGCCACCATCACCCTGATACCAAAACCAGACAAGGATGTCACAAATAAAGAAAACTACAGGCCAATATCACTGATGAACATAGTCGCAATAATCCTCAACAAAATACTAGCAAACAGAACCCAACAGCACATTAAAAGGATCATACACCATGATCAAGTGAGGTTTATCCCAGGAATGCAAGGATTGTTCAATATACACAAATCAATCAATGTGATCTACCATATTAACAAATTGAAGGATAAAAACCGTATGATCATCTCAATAGATGCAGAAAAATCTTTTGACAAAATTCAACACCTATTTATGATAAAAAATCTCCAGAAAGTAGACATAGAGGGAACCTACTTCAACATAATAATGGTCATATATGAGAAACCCAAAGCCAATATTGTTCTCAATGGTGAAAAACTGAAACCATTTCTTCTAAGATCATGAACAAGAGAAGGTTGCCCACTCTTGTGACTATTATTCAACATAGTTTTGGAAGTTTTAGCCACAGCAATCAAAGAAGAAAAAGAAATAAAAGGAATCCAGATCAGAAAAGAAGAAGTAAAACTGTCACTGCTCGGATAGGACATGATACTATACATAGAAAATCCTGAAGATGCTACCAGAAAACTAATAGAGCTAATCAGTGAATTTAGTAGAGTAGCAGGATACAGAATTAATGCACAGAGATCTCATGCATGCCTATACACTAATGATGAAAAATATGAAAGAGAAATTAAGGAAACACTTCCATTTACCACTGCAACAAAAAGAATAAAATACGTAGGAATAAACATTCCTTGGAGACAAAAGGCCTGTATGCAGAAAACTATAAGACATTAATGAAAGAAATTAAAGATGATATAAATAGATGGAGAGATATACCATGTTTTTGGATTGGAAGAATCAACATTGTGAAAATTACTATACTACTCAAAGCAATCTACAAATTCAATGCAATCCCTATCAAACTACCAATGTCCTTTTTCATAGAACTAGAACAAAAAATTTTACAATTTATATGGAAACACAAAGGACCCCAAATAGTCAAAGCAATCTTAGAAAGATAAACAGAGCTGGAGGAATCAGGCTCCCTGACTTCAGGCTACACTACAAAGCTACAGTCATCAAAACAGTTTGGTACTGTCACAAAACAACAGGAATATAGATCAATGGAACAGGATAGAAAGCACAGAGATAAACCCACACACCTGTGGTCACCTTATCTTTGCTAAAGGAGGAAAGAATATACAATGCAAAAAAGACAGCTTCTTCAATAAGTAGTGCTGGGCAAACTAGAAAGCTACATGTAAAAGAATGAAATTAGAACACTCCCTAACAGCGTATACAAAACTAAACTCAAAAAGTATTAAAGACCTAAATGTAAGGCCAGACACTCTAAAACTCTTTGAGGAAAACATAGGAAGAACACTCTATGACATAAATTACAGCAAGATCCTTTTTGACCCACCTCCTAGAGGAATGGAAAACAAAAACAAAAATAAACAAATGGGACCTAATGAAACTTAAAAGCTTTTGCACAGCAAAGGAAAACATAAACAAGATGAAAAGACAACCCTCAGAATCAGAGAAAATATTTGCAAACAAAGCAACTGACAAAGGATTAATGTCCAAAATATACAAGCAGCTCATGCAGGTCAATATCAAAAAAAAACAAACAACCCAATCCAAAAACGGGCAGAAGACCTAAATAGACATTTCTCCAAAGAAGATACACAGATTGCCAACAAACACATGAAAAGATGCTGAACATCACTAATCATTAGAGAAATGCAAATCAAAACTGCAATGAGGTATCACCTCACTCCAGTTAGAATAGCCATCATCAAAAAATTTAGAAACAATAAATGCTGGAGAGGGTGTGGAGAAAGGGAACACTCGTACACTGTTGGTGGGAATATAAATTGATACAGCTACTATGGAGAACAGTATGGAGGTTCCTTAAACATCTAAACTTAGGCCTACCACATAAACCAGCAATCCCATGGCATATACCCTGAGAAAACCATACTTCAAAAAAGAGACATTGGGACTTCCCTGGTGGCGCAGTGGTTGAGAGTCCGTCTGCCAATGCAGGGGACACAGGTTCGTGCCCCGGTCTGGGAAGATCCCACATGCCATGGAGCGGCTGGGCCCGTGAGGCATGGCCGCTGAGCCTGCGTATTCACAGCCTGTGCTCCACAACAGGTGAGGCCACAACAGTGAGAGCCCCCTGTACCACAAAAAATAAAAAATAAAAATAAAGAGACATGTACCACAATGTTCATTACAGCACTATTTACAATAGCCAGGACATGGAATCAACCTAAGCACCCACTGACAGATAAATGGATAAAGAAGATGTGGTACATATATACAATGGATATTACTCAGCCATAAAAAGAAACGAAATTGAGTTATTTGTAGTGAGGTGGATGGACCTAGAGTCTGTCATACAGTGAAGTAAGTCAGAAAGAGAAAAACAAATACCGTATGCTAGCACATATATATGGAATCTAAGAAAAAAAAGAAAAGGTCATGAAGAACCTAGGGGTAAGATGGGAATAAAGACACAGACCTACTAGAGAATGTACTTGAGGATCTGGGGAGGGGGAAGGGTAAGCTGTGACAAAGTGAGAGAGTGTCATGGACATATATACAATAACAAACGTAAAATAGATAGCTAGTGGGAAGCAGCCGCATAGCACAGGGAGATCAGCTAGGTGGTTTGTGACTACATAGAGGGGTGGGATAGGGAGGATGGGATGGAGGGAGATGCAAGAGGGAAAAGATATGGGAACATATGTATATGTATAACTGATTCATTTGTAATAAAGGAGAAACTAACACACCATTGTAAAGCAATTATACTCCAATAAAGATGTTTAAATAAATTAATAAAAAGAACCAAAACCGAGTTATTTGTAGTGAGGCAGATGGACTTAGAGTCTGTCATACAGAGTGAAGTAAGTCAGAAAGAGAAAAACAAATACCATATGCTAACACATATATATGGAATCTTAAAAATAAATGGTTCTGATGAACCTAGTGGCAGGACAAGAATAAAGACACAGACGTAGAGAATGGACTCGAGAACACAGTGAAGGGGAAGGGGAAGATGGGGCAAAGTGAGAGAGTAGCATTGACATATATACACTACCAAATGTAAAATAGATAGCTAGTGGGAAGCAGCTTCATAACACAGGGAGATCAGCTTGGAGCTTTGTGACAACCTAGAGGGTGGGATAGGGAGGGTGGGAGGGAGATTCAAGAGGGAAGGGATATAAGGATATATGTATACATATAGCTGATTCACTTTGCTATACAGAAGAAACTAACACAACATTGTAAAGCAACTATACTCCAATAAAAATGTTAAAAAAAATAACTCAGTGAGTCAACAAAGAGATAAAAGAGGAAATCAGAAAATACCTTGAGCCAAATGAAATTGAAAACACAATTTTCCAAAATTTATGAGACTCAACAAAAACAGTTCTAAGAGGGAAGATTATAGCAATACAGGCATACTTCAAAAAATAAGAAAAATATCAAATAAACAATCTAATCTACCATCTAAAGAAATTATAGAAAGAACAAACACAGCCCAAAGTCAGCAGAAGGAAGGAAATAACAAATATCAGAGAGGAGCAAAATAAAATGGGGAGGAAAAAAAAAGTAAGAAAAAAGATCTAGTAATGAAACCAAGAGATGGTTTTTTGAAAAGATAAACAAAATTGATAAATCTTTATCAGGCTCATTAAGAAAAAAACAAAGATAAATAAATAACCGAAATGAGAAATAAAAGAGGAGAAATTACAACCAATATTATAGAAATACAAAAAATCATGGGAATACTAGAATAACAAATTGCCAACAGATAATCTGAATGGACTGATCACTAGTAGTGAAATTGAATCTGTAATCAAAACACTCTCAACAGGGTTTCCCTGGTGGTGCAGTGGTTGAGAGTCCACCTGCCGATGCAGGGGACATGGGTTCGTGCCCCGGTCCAGGAAGATCCCACATGCCGCACAGTGGCTGGGCCCGTGAGCCATGGCCACTGAGCCTTCACGTCCGGAGCCTGTGCTCTGCAATGGGAGAGGCCACAACAGTGAGAGGCCCGTGTACCGCAAAAAAAAAAAAACAAAAAAACACTCCCAACAAACAAAAGTCCAGGACTGCATGGCTTCACAGGGGAATTCTACCAAACATATAAAGAACAGTTAACACCTATCCTTCTCAAACTATTTTTAAAAATTGCAGAGGAGAAAACACTCCCATATTCATTCTGTAAGGCCACCATTACCTTGATAGCAAAACCAGACAAAAGACTACAAGAGAGGAAATTACAGGTCAATATCCTTGATGACTATAGGTGCAAAAATTCTTAACAAAGTATAAGCAAAGCAAATTAAACAATATATAAAAGAATCATACACCATGATCAAGTGAGATTTATTCAGGGATGCAAGGATGGTTCAATATCCCCATTTATCAATGTGATATACCACATTAACAAAAGGAAGGGTAAAAATCACATGATCACCTCAATAAGCACAGTAAAAGCACTTAACAAAATTCAACACTCATCCATGAAAAAACTCCAACAAAACTGGTATAGAGGGAACATATCTCAACATAATAAAGGCCATTTATGACAAACCCAGAGCTAACATTATACTTAATTGTTAAAAACTGAAAGCTTTTGCTCTAAAATCAGGAACAGGACAAGAAAGCCCACTTTCACCATTTCTATTTTACATAGAATTGGAAGTCCTAGCCACAACAATCAGACAAGACAAATAAATATAAAAGGCATCCAAATTGGAAGGAAAGAAATAAAACTGTCACTATTTGCAGATGACATGACACTATGTATAGAAAACCTTAAAGTCTCCACCAAAAAAGTATTAGAACTAGTGAATGAATTCAGTAAAGCTACAGGATACTAGATAAATATACAAAAATCGATTGCTTTTCTATAAACTACTAATGAAGTATCAGAAAGAGAAAGCAAGAAATAAATCCCATTTACAATCACATCATAAAGAATAAAATACCTAAGAATAAACTTAACCACGGAGGTGAAAGACCTATACTTTGAAAACTGTAAGACAATGATGAAGAAAACTGAAAGTGATACAAATAAATAGGTAGATATCTCGTGTTTAGGATTGGAAGAATTAATATTGTTAAAATGTCCGTACTACCCATAGCAAACTACAGACTTAATTCAATCCCTATCAAATTACCCAAAACATTTTTCACAGAACCAGAACAAATTATCCTAAAATATGTGTGAATTTTACTCTGAATAACCAAAGTAATCTTGAGAAAAACAAACAGGCAAACGAACAAGCAAAAACCTGGAAGTATCACTCTCCTGGACTTCAGGGTATAATTCAAAGCTACAGTAATCAAAACAGTATGGTACTGGCACAAAAACAGACACATAGATAAATGGAATAGTATAAAGAGCCCAGAAGTAAACCCTTGCACCTATGTCAATTAATCTACAACAAAGGAGGCAAGGATATACGATGGAGAAAAGACAGTCTCTTCAATAAGTGGTGCTGGGGAAACTGGACAGCTACCTGTAAAAGAATGAAATTTGAACACTTTCTTATGCCATGTATACAAATAAACTCAAAATGGGTTAAAGACCTAAGTGTAAAATGACACCATAAAACTCCTAGAAGAAAACATATACTCTTTGACATGTCTTAGTAATATAGTTTTGGATCTGTCTCCTCAGGCATGGGAAACAAAAGCTAGAATAAACAAGTGAGACCTAATTAAACTTAAAAGCTTTTGCACAACTATGGAAACACTCAAAAAACAAACAAACAAACAAACAAAAAACCAAAAGGCAACCTACAGAATGGGAGAAGATATTTGCAAATGATATGTCTGATAAGGGGTTAATATCCAAAATATATAAACAGTTCATACAACTCAATAGCAAAAACCAAACAATGGCCAAAAGGCACATGAAAAAAAGCTCAACATCACTAATTATTAGAGAAATGCAAATCAAAACTACAATGACATATCATCTCACACCTGTCAGAATGGCTACCATGAAAAAGTCTACAAGTAGCAAATACTGGTGAGGATGTGGAGAAAAGGGAACTTTAGTTCACTGTTGGTGGGAATGTAAATTGGTACATCCACAATGGAAAACAGTATGGAGGTTCCTAAAATAATTAAAAATAGAACCACCATATGGTCTTAGCAATTCCATTCATAGGTATATATCTGAAGAAAATGAAAATACTAATTTGAAAAGGCACATGCACCCCAATGTAAGTACCCCCAATACAGCAGTACTTACACTAGCCAAAATATGGAAGCAACCTAAGTGTACATTGACAGATGAATGGATAAAGAAGATGTGGTATATAATAGATGCACAATGGAATATTACTTAGTCACATGTAAAACAGTATGATTGACCTGGAGGGTATTACGCTTTTGAAGTTATTATGCTTTTGAAGTAAGTCAAAGACAAATATTGCATGTTTCCAGTTATATGTGGAATCTAAAAAAATGAAACTAATGAATATAACAAAACAGAAACAGGGTCATAGATACAGATAACAAACTGGCTCAGGGGAGGGGCAAGGTAGGGGAATGGCTTAATAAATGCAAACTACTAGGTATAAAATAAATCAAATGCAGAGATGTGTTGTAGAACACAGGAAATATAACCAATATTTTATAACTTTAAATGGAGTGTAATTATAAAAATATCAAATCACTATGTTTTACACCTGAAACTAATATAACATTGTAAATCAACTATACTGAAAGTTTTAGAAAAGGTAGGCGTGCTGTCCGGTCCCAGCACTTTGCAAGCCTGTAGAGACAGGTTGTGTGGGGCAGTTGTTACTGTCATGGATTCTACCGCCTGCTAGCTGGGCCCAGTCCTGGCACTGACCCTGCCTGCAGGTCACTTTTTCTCTCAGTGATGTTGGTTCCTCGTCTGTGAAGGGGTTCTGGACAGTCTATCCCCCCAGGTGGCTGTGAAGCCTCAGGGTGCTTTCTCCTTTCCAGGTGCCCGCAGCCTTCCCAGCACCCTGCCACTGCTCATAGCACCCTCCTCCTCTCCAAACCTACCCAGCTCAAGGTGGCAGCAGCCTGGTTACAGCCACAGGTTGAACACAATCCATCTTCTGCACTTCCTTGGAAACAGATTGGGGTCGGGGCAGGAAGTGTAATGGTTGGAGCTCTGATTGACCAGGAGCAGAACACAGAAGGGAAAGCCAGCAGCAGACCTAGGCTTGAGTGCTGGCCCTGCATTCCGTGTATAAGGGTTGGTTCCTTGGATTCAGTTTCCTCACCTGCAAACTGGGATGCTGATAGTTGTGAAGATCACACCATCAGATGCAGCCTAGATGGTGAGCAGCAAATCCCCTGGACCCCAGCTTCGCCAAAATCCCTTTCATCTCCCAATGTTCCCTGAAAAGAGTTTTCTTGCAGCTCCAGTGGGAGGTTGCCTTTGTCCTCAGACCCAGCTGCCTGGTGTGTCCTGCATCCTGCCCCTTGTCACTCTTAGCATCTGCAATGCCTCTACTTTCCCACACTTGGTGCCACCTTTGAGCCCAGTCATCATGTATCCCCGCCTCCCTCCCTATTCTGTTCACTTCCTCCAACTTCTCTTCAAACTTTCCAATCTTTTCCTCTATGTCTCTAGACGTATTTGAGACTGTCATATTACCTTTTTTCCAGCTTTTTATTGTGGTGATATATACATAACATCTCAACAGGAGGCCAAGTTAGCAAAGGAATTATCTCAACAGTCTGTGGATGTGGCTTTGTCTAATGGAGTGATACCTAGTGAAATCCACAAGGACCACAAGGTTCTTGAGAAGTTTATGTCAGTAGACACAATGCCGTCTTGTACTGAAATGGACAGAGAAAGTACAAAATGAAAGTTGGACCCTCAGATTTCTACTAGCAGGAAGTAACCTGATAGAACTCTTCCAGTGCAAACATGTGCTATTTTCTGTAAAAAGGGACATGATAAATGTCCACAATTATTATTTTCTTCATAATTTTTACAGTGTCTCTATTATTTCAAGTGAATTTATAAAAAAAATTTTAAGCTTTAAAGAACTTGTAGCCCCAAGACAAGTAGATCTCTGCACCTGCTCCCCAGATTCTGTTTTTTTTTTTTTTTTTTTTTTTTTTTTTTTTTTTTTTGCGGTACGCAGGCCTCTCACTGTTGTGGCCTCTCCCATTGAGGAGCAC
>NW_006791939.1:146888-186937 GCF_000442215.2 Lipotes vexillifer | reverse complement strand
CACGAACCCATGTCCCCTGCATCGGCAGGTGGACTCTCAACCACTGTGCCACCAGGGAAGCCCAAACTCTCCAGATTCTTAATGTTTACATAGAGGTCTTAACTGGGTTCAGTCATGTAAACTGTCCAGATGGTCTCACCAACACCTTCCTCTCTCAGGGCTGCATCCTTGGAGCAACACCCACTGTGGGCAAAACCTACATTCCAAGGGCGGGGGAGGGGTGAAGAGCCTCCAATTGCCCAGGTCCGGCTCCAGGGTCAACCTGCAATTACCTCCTCTTGATGACCTCCTCCAACAGATGAGACTTTGAATTTTAAGTTTAACGAGATGAGACTCTTGGGGACTTGAGGCATAGTGAATGAGTTAGCATTTGAGAAGGATGTGAGTCATTAGAGGTCAGTGGCTGGACCCCCTAATGACCCATACTCTTGTATAATTCCCTCCTGCTGAGTGTGGGAAAGACCTGTGAGTATCCACCCCATGATTATGTCATGTTGTACAGTACCAAGTGAGTCTGAGAAAGGGATGTTACGCTGGCGGCCCTGACCTGATCACATGGGGAGTGGGGGCAGAGGAACAGATGAGTGCAAAGTGCTCTGGATCTTGAAAGCAAGTTGGACACATTTGGTGACACTTATACAAGCACCTGACCTCTGAGCATTAGTATTTATTCCTTGGCATAGTGCCATAGCTGCCCTGATGTCTCCCTGCAAACTGGGGTCCCTGGACGCAGGGATCCTATGTGCCCTCTGCTTCGCGCATCAGCCTGGGGGCTCCCAGTGATTACTGCCTTCTACGGACCATGGCTTCAAGAGCTCCAGACACACGTGGCACGCTGCTTCTCCAATTGCACGCACGTGTGTGTGCGCGAGCAGCAGGTGGTCAGGTCCAGGTCAGGGGTGTGGCCCACAAAAGGAGGCGGTTTCCCAGCACCCCCCCGGGCCCGCGCGAGCCGCTGTCGGCTCAGTCAGGTCGCAGATGCAGGGCTGACTACATGGAGATCAAGGTGGGCTCAGGTCCAGGCTGGCGGGGAGCCTGCACACTGGCTGTCATCCTGCTGTACCTACACTCACTCCTGCTGCACACTGAGGTGGCTGGGACCACCACAGCGGACCGCCACAGCCAGCCACAGCTGGACCACCACTGCGCGCCGAAGAGGGTGAGTGGGCAGGCGGGCAAGAGGGTCAAGGTCGCTTTCCCCTCATACGTCCCTCCCCTCCCCCTACTGCCCCCCCCCCCGCCCCACGGTAGACAGGTAGGACCTCTACCTGCCCAGTGGGCTCAGGAGTCCCTGGGTCCCTGGGGGGCATGGGAGGTGGGGGAAGGCAGGGCCATCTTCCCCGCTGGCTCTTCCCGCTAGATCTCAAGCGTCCCCAGTCTAAGGACTGGAGTCCTGACCTGGTCGGTCCCTGTCGGCCCCCACACCCTCTTCATCTGGGGAATGAGGAAGTACTGCTTTCAGAGGGGAATAATTGTAAAGCAGAGTATGTTCCATTTGGCCTCGGTCTCTCTAGAATATTGGGCTGGAGGAGAAGGATGTCGCCACTTCATCTCAGTGGCATCGCTCTGGAAGGCCTCAGTTTCTGGGACTTCAAACATCGGTGTGCTAGTCACGTGAACTAGGTCTGGGAAAGTGTCTGGAGTAGCACTACCATCAACAGCGAAGCCAGGTGGCCCTTTGTCATGTGGGCCATGTCATTTCACCCGGGGCCGTGGATTTCCCAGCTGTGAAGTGGGAGGATGGGCTGTGGTGGCCCTGGGTCCTATGGATGCTGACATTTAGAGGCACCGAGGTTGGCATCCGTAACACAGGTGCCTCATGGCTGGGACTGTCTCCACAGTGTGTGGGCGGCCTGCCGTAACTGGGGGGATCTTTGGTGGCCGGGACGTGCCTGAGAAGCGGTGGCCATGCCCTACTGCCCGCCCCCCCGCCCCACGGTAGACAGGTAGGACCTCTACCTGCCCAGTGGGCTCAGGAGTCCCTGGGTCCCTGGGGGGCATGGGAGGTGGGGGAAGGCAGGGCCATCTTCCCCGCTGGCTCTTCCCGCTAGATCTCAAGCGTCCCCAGTCTAAGGACTGGAGTCCTGACCTGGTCGGTCCCTGTCGGCCCCCACACCCTCTTCATCTGGGGAATGAGGAAGTACTGCTTTCAGAGGGGAATAATTGTAAAGCAGAGTATGTTC
The DNA here is from genome assembly GCF_000442215.2 of Lipotes vexillifer. Lineage (NCBI taxonomy): Eukaryota > Metazoa > Chordata > Mammalia > Artiodactyla > Lipotidae > Lipotes > Lipotes vexillifer. Next base: position 184,754 of record NW_006791939.1, on the reverse strand, counting down.
CATTTGGCCTCGGTCTCTCTAGAATATTGGGCTGGAGGAGAAGGATGTCGCCACTTCATCTCAGTGGCATCGCTCTGGAAGGCCTCAGTTTCTGGGACTTCAAACATCGGTGTGCTAGTCACGTGAACTAGGTCTGGGAAAGTGTCTGGAGTAGCACTACCATCAACAGCGAAGCCAGGTGGCCCTTTGTCATGTGGGCCATGTCATTTCACCCGGGGCCGTGGATTTCCCAGCTGTGAAGTGGGAGGATGGGCTGTGGTGGCCCTGGGTCCTATGGATGCTGACATTTAGAGGCACCGAGGTTGGCATCCGTAACACAGGTGCCTCATGGCTGGGACTGTCTCCACAGTGTGTGGGCGGCCTGCCGTAACTGGGGGGATCTTTGGTGGCCGGGACGTGCCTGAGAAGCGGTGGCCATGGCAGGTCAGCCTGCTTTAAATGGTCAGCACATCTGTGGAGCTGCCCTCATCAGTGCCTACTGGGTGGCCTCAGCTGCCCACTGTTTCCAACTGTACATCTTCCCCACAGCCCGCTGCTGGGTGGGATGCGGAGGGAGCACAAACGGGTAGAACAGAAGGGGATGAAGGTTGTCCCAGCCTTTTTTTTCCCAGGCTTTGTTCAGGCTTTGCTGCCAACAGGTGTCTCTGTGTGTGCTGTTGCCCCTGCCTTTGACTCAGCAGTTCCCTCTTCCTGGACGGCCATCCTTGCTCCCCACTGGACTCCAGTCTCCTGACTGTCGGGTCACATATCCCAGGACAGGGACTATCTGCCTCATCTCCCCCTCCAGGGATGCCTCCTCACACTTTGGTAAGCTGTGTGTACTTTACTTTTAAATAGCTAAATGGAAATTAACTCTAACTGTGATGATCAATAAATACTGGAAAATAGACTTTAGTTCCTTTGAAAGTGCTTCCAGTCTACTATTTATCTTCCCTAAACTTAAGGAATTAAATCTTGTTCCCACTCAAGGTGGGCTCTGGTTTCTACATCTTGCCCAGCTCTAGAGAGTCCACAGGATCTCAGCTTTACCTTCCTTTTGTGCAAATGGCGGTGGGTGTGTAGTGTCTCTGGCCACATGCTTCAGGCTTTGTGTTGGAACCATAGTCCCAGGGCCCCCACTTCCCAGGGCTGGGGACATCCATCAGCCCCTGGTGTGGACAAGCTTTTTGCCCCCTTCAAGTCAGGCTATCCACAGGCCATCTCCAGCACAACTGCTGGAGGCTTTCCTGGGTCCTGACCACTTGCACAGTCTGACATGTTTCTCTCTGGAGGCATCCTAGGACCCAGCTCTTCTTGTCACTTCTGTTGAAGCATGTGCCAAAGAGGAGCTGTGACCACAGCTGTGGTCACCTGGTCACAGGCCAGAGAGAGGCATAAAGCAGATGGCCTCTGTCCGGAGAGATGGGACACAGCAGTCAAGAGAGTGGGCTGCCCCTCAGGTGCATCCTGGGCTTGCTCTGTGCCCAGAGTGGGTGGGGACAGTGTCACCCTCCAAGTCAGGAGGATAGAGCTGCTGGCATCAGGTGGCTTTGAGATCGCACTTGGGTTCTATTCATTCATTCAGCACCCACAGATGCAGGACCCACCTTGAAGTTTCTTAACCTACCAGGAAAGTGAGACACAAGCCCAACTACTGTGATGCAGGATGGGAGGCCACAATGTGCAAGAGGGTAGACCCTGAGCCACTGTTAGAGGAAGCGCTATGGGTCCCATCGGAGGAGGGGGTTGGAGCTGGAGGGGCCTTGTGGGAGGAGTCTGGGTAGGGAGACAGCCCAAGCAGGACATGTGGGTGGAAAGTTGCTCATGTTCCAGTAGCAAGGAGAAGTTTAGTTCCATGCACTCCTCCATTTGCTCCACAAAGGCTTGTTGAGTGCCTGTCAACAGGGGAGGACCAGCTTTTAGAGAAATCAGCGTGTGAGGACTGGACAGGAGGGGGATGCATCATTCTGGGCTGAGAAGTGGGGTCTTTGAGAATCACCCCAGGCCCTGAGAACTTCCAAGGGTTCTGGTCAGAGTTGGGAATGAGCCAAGTCTCTGCTCATCTGAACTGAAGGGGTACAGTTTGATGTACCCCCAACGTTTCTTTCCGGCACGAAGATGCTCTGCTCCTTTGATTCGGGTGCATGCTGGGAAAGCCATCAGAAACTTTCAAAGGACAGATGTGCTGAGGCCATGGACAGCAATCAAGCCTACCTCAGTATTAGGAAGGGAGGAGAGAGAATGGTTTTGAATAATAGTGGGGTCTCACCAGGAGGAGGGGGTGGGAGGGAGGCAGCCAGGGCAAGGATGCTGGCCCAGCACCCAGAGGACATGGGTGATAACGCAGCTTCCCCACAACAGGTCCCATGATCCGTCTGCCTACAGAATCCTGCTAGGGTACTATTGGCTAAAAACTCCTACCTCACACAGTGGGCAGGCATCAGCGTACTGAGTCATCATCAACACTGACTTTAACAAGCGCTACTACATGGGGAGTGGCATCACCCTGTTGCAGCTGTATTGGCCCGTGGACTTTTCCGACTACATCCGCCCCATCTGCCTCCCGGGACCTAACACACAGTTGCCCCCTCATAACTCCTGTTGGATAACTGGCTGTGGGATGGTCGCCGAGGAACATGAGTGGGGGCAGGGCAGGCGAGGAGAGCAAGGGCTCAGGAAGATGGGGGAGAGCAGTGACCATTGTGGAGCCCTTCCAGACCTGAGAGCATGTCTGCTATCAGTTCAAGTTTCCTTCGGTCCATGGTTCAAAACAGTCTGAGCATCTCTAACTTTTGGAATCAGGTACCTGAGCCCTTTGACTCAGCCATTCAGGATTCCACCCTGACTCCCAGGCCCTTTTTGGGCCAGGCCCCTTCAGGACACCTCCTGAGTTTCCACTGCTGTAGAAGGTGCTTGGGGCAGCAGTAAGGAAATGAAGGTAGGCCTGCTCTCTGGCCTGGGAGGTGAAGTTGGGGCATTTATGGCTTAAGAACATTTACATCTGTGAACCTCACTTCCCTTATCCCTTAACTCAAGTGAAACTTGCCCTTTCTGCCAGCTTGCTGGGCTTGCATACTTTTAGACCAAGAGAGGAGAAATGTTGGGCAAAGATTTTTGCTCTAGGGTGAATGCTTTTGATTTAGAAAAATAATAACATTGAGTGAAAAAAAAAGGAGAATGTCAATTTGACATTATTTGTAGGTCCTGATTTGGCAGAGTATCTCAGTGGAGGCATTTGGGGCAGGACTTTCTTTGCTATGAGGGCCAACATCCCTGCTCCTGGCCACAGATGTCAGTCACAACGCCTTGTCATGAGAACAATCAACTCTCCAACATTTCCAAAGACACTCTCCTGGGATGGACTGTCACTTGTTAAGAACCACTGGCAGAGCAAGGAGAATTCTCCAAGACAGGTCGGAGGGTAGGATTTGGGGCATGAAGGGAAGTCACAGGCTGAAGCAGCCATCAGGACAGGGAGCATATGACACCAAAGGGAGTCTCAGCCGGCAGCTGTCCTTCCCCCACCATATCCTCTCCTGACCGCAGTTGCTGAGCCTGGGCCAGCCCAGTGACATGTGAGGCACACACAGCAAGCCCCCCATAGGAACGAGCTCTCACCATAACACTGTGCTGCCATGGGAAGATGCCTCCGATCTGTGAGCAAGATGTAGAAATAGAACCCACGTGGGTAGTGTCCCAGACCAGGTGCTGCTCAGAGGCAAGGCCATGCCTTGTTTGTCACACCACCTAACCCTACTGGGCATTGTTAGGGACATCACTGCCATACTTTGGCCAAGCCAGGACTTCCAGTGTCCACCCACCATGCCTCCACTTCTGTCTCCACGTAGAAGCCAGATTCGTTGTTTTTTAAATATAACCCTTCAGTGGTTTCCCAGTGTGCTCAGAATGAAATCCGAGCTCCACATCCTGGTGAGGATGCCCTGCTTGCTCTGGACCCTGCTATGATGTTGCCTCATCTTTTGCACCCACCACCCCCACCCCACTGCAGCCATGATGACCTCCTTCCTCGTCCTCTCCACCACAGGCCCCTCACATTTGCTCTCTCTTCTGCCCTGGATGTCTTTCCGCCTCACCTTTGCACATCTCTGATGGCTTCCCCAGTCCTGGCAGCTAGAACTGATGGCATCTCTATTAGCAGGAAGGTTAGGGAGGGAGCTGGTTTCTCTCCCAGGGTACACCCCACATCTGAATCCCTCTCCCCCCAACACACAGGGTTCCTGTCTTCTCCCTACACACTGCAGGAGGGAGAGGTTTGTGTCATGGACAGTCAGGTTTGTGCATCATATTTCCAGGGGCCAGATCCCAACAGCAATACCTATTCTATACACGATGACATGCTGTGTGCTGGGAACCTCATGACAGGAAATTCCATCTGCCGAGTAAGTGACGTGGGCTGCCTCTCCTCTCCTGCAGCATCTGTCACCTCTCCTCTGTGTCTTCTCTGAACCCTGCTCCAGCCCCTGACTTCCTCTTCCTGGGCCCACCCCATCCTGAAGCATCAGAGCTGAAGCACAGAAGCCCCCAAAGGGTGCTGGTCTATCCCATCCAGTTTCTTTATAACTTTTAGGAGCTTTGTTGAAGGACAGCATACATAGAAAAGGGCATACTTTACAAGTGTATTGTTGGATGTGTTTTTTTAGACCTTGACACATTCACATAACAGGCATCCAAACGGTCTTATACCTCCTTCCTGTCACCGCAGAGTAACCTTAACCTGGCTGCTAAGGCCCTGTGGGTTCATATCAGGACTTACATACATGGAATCTCTCACGACACCCCCTTGGCTGGTCCCCTTCAGTCAGGTCTGTGAGGTCTGTCCATCTTGTGTGGAGTTTTGGTTGTGTGTCATATTGTTGTACAGCATTACCTGGTTATTGTTGTGTGAATATACTGTAATTTTCCTCTTCTATTCTAGTGTTGGTGGCATTTGGGTAGTTCCTGCTTGAGACCATTGCAGATGCCATTGCTGTGAACATCCTTGTGCATGTGTTTTAGTGTACATGGGTTCACAGTTTGGTTGGGTATAACCCTGGGACTAGAACTACTGTACCATAAAATGTGCACATGCACATCTCTCCTAGATACTGGAGAGCAGCCTTCCAACCTGCTCGGACCCATTTGCACTCCCACCAGCAATGGCTTCTCCACGTGGCTGCCAGGACTTCACACTGTCCACCATTTTCATTTTAACCATTGCATGCATTTTTCGTTTGCATTTCTCTGGTGAATAATGAAGGCAAGTACTTTTTCATATGGGTATTGCCTTTTCAGTTGTGCCTAGCCACGGTGTTTTTGCCCTTATTTCAAATTGAACTGTGGGCTGTGAGTCCAATATTGCGTGTGTGCACTGTCAATGTCTTCTCCCACTCTGTACAGTGCTTCTATTTTACGGTGGGGAAACCGAGGCCCAGAAAGGGAAGTGGACAGCCCAAGGAAAGAAAGCATGATCATAGTCAGCCTTGGGGGAACCATGTCCTCCTCTGGGGCTGTGGCCCCACAAGCTTCCTCACACAGCCTCCTCTCCCTCTCCTGCACCTTCTTTCTAGCACTTTCTTCTCCTAGAAACATGCTGCCATCTGAAAACACACCACATGACCCTTCTCACCTCTGCCCACTGCCCTAACTCTCTCCCTGCCTTCCCAACAGGGCTGGCCCCAGGGTGTCTGCACTTGCCCTCTCTTGTTTCATCACTTCTCTTTCTTGCCTAAGCTCACTCCATCAGACTTCAGCCCCTGCCATTCCTCCAGACCACTCTTATCAAGATAACCAAAGGCCTCGGTCTCACCGGGGCTGCTGGTGGGCATCCTCCCACCCCCACTCAGCAGTGCACCCTCCAGCATCTTTCATCAGACTAGGCGGGTGGCCCCTCCTGTGTTTCCTGCTCTCTTCCTCCTTCTCCTGACACCAGCACACCAAGGAACAAACCCTCAGCCTTCATCCTGCTTTTCTTGTCTTGCTCCGTTCTTTCCTTAGATGGAGAGGAAGGGCCATATGTGGCAAACCCTGTGCCTTACCGTTTCTTGCCTGTCTTTGTTACCTTTGCTGCCACAATTGTGTCCTGACAGGTCTCCCTGCAGCATTTCATGTCCTCCCACCGGCTGTGTTCCACCCAGCCCCAGAACCACCCTGCCATCCTTTTAGAATTCGATTCAGGTCACATCACTTCCCTGCTGAGTGTCCTTAAATGCTCCCTTCACCCCCAGCCCCTGGCTGATGAGAGCTGGGTGCTGGCCTTGCTAGTCCCTGGCCTCAGCCATGCCAACCATGCTGGCCACCCCTGCCTGCATCTTCCAGAGTCAGGCCTTGCTCATCCCTTCCCTTCTTTTTGTCTGAGAAGTTTTCTGAAGGCCCTCCTCTGGGCACCTGTGTTCCGCATCTGGAGTCTGCAGATGTGTGGGATGCATTGTCTGTGTTGTGTTGAATGTCACCTCATCATGTCCCACACACAGAGCGTGCTCAGGCATGCTCATTCAACAGGAGGCTGGAGGGGTGCTGTGTTTCCTTGGTCCCCACCTTTTGCCCTGTGGGATGGAAGCGTTATGCCCCATGGTGGCCGGTGCCTTCCTGCCTTGGCATCCCACACTCATAGTTCCTCACATTCTTCTGGGAGCCCCTTGAGTTCCCCTGCAATTCCAGCCACCCCACCAGCCTGGACACGGACGTCACTTCTTTTCCTCTGAGCACATCCAACAGCTTGGCATTTTCTAAAGACGCTTAATCAAGAAATCGAGGAAAAACTAGAGTCCTTAATGAGTCAAAAACGAAGTCCCAGGTAGGATGCCCAGGTAGGCAGAGGATTTAGCTAGACGTCTCTAGGCCTGTCATGGCCATTCTGGAGGACACTGGGGGGCACCTTCTCCCACATGGGGCTGGAAGAGCAGAGGCCTGGCATCCAGATCCTGGGGTGCCCCTGTGTATTCTTGCAGATGTGATATGGGTTCCAAGGCCCCACCCTTGAGACTTTGATCCAGGAGGGCTGCAGTGGGACCCGGTGTCTGGACCTTTCAAAGTGCCCGGGTGATTCTGATGAGAATAACTCACTCACATCCCCACCTTGCCACAAGGGCTCCTCAAGTCCACTCTGGTGTCTTCACACTGTCTGAGCAATGCATGTCCTTCTCCATCTTGGTCCCCATGACTCATGCCCTCTCTTTCCTCAAGGAGATTCTGGGGGTCCCCTCATCTGCCAGATGAATAATACCTGGTTTCTGATTGGGCTGTCCAGCTGGAGGCTGCCCTGCCAGGAGCCCATAAGCCCCAGCGTCTTCACCAAGGTCTCCTACTTCGCCCAATGGATCTCCAAGAAGCAGGCTGCCTCACCCAACCCTGATCCTCCCTCCACTCCTCCTGAGAGCAAACCTCCTTCTGTGCCCAACTTTACTTCTCTGGGCAGTGTCCACAAGCCCAGGAGCTTCCTAACCCTTGTAACTTCACAGACCTTCCTCCTGCTGCTGAGTTTCCTCTGGACACGGTGGCTGTGACAGATGCATGGGGCCCTCCTGGCCCTCTCCCTGAAACCTGTCTGCATTAGTGCCAACGGGTTCTACTTGAATGTGTTCAGCTCTGAGCCCTCCTGTCCATCTGAAGTCTGCTCCAGGCCTGATAAAATAAAAATAATGGAAGAAACTTCCTGCTCCTGTTTCTGACTCATCAGAGCCATCTCGCACCCCTACCCCAACTGTGCTTTGAGCTCCTCCCTGGATGGGGGTGGGGAAGGACAGGGACACCATCCTTCTGGCCGTCTTGAGATGAACCCTCCTCGGTGAGTCTCCCAGAAAAGCTGGCATGGCTCAGGGCCAAAGCATCACTTCATGGAGGAAGTGGCATGCCCTAGGGCCTTCAGGGCAGTGGTGGCCAACATAATCGTCGTCCTAGCGATGGATGATTTTCCCTGAGCTGAGGATGGAGAAGGATCTTCCAGGCCCACAGGCCACTGAGACTCTGCTGGAAAGGCTTGATGTGAAGTAGACAGCAAAGGGCCCTGGCCAGGAGGCTCAGGTCAGCCATCCTCAGAGCTCTGTTCCAGGGCTCAGCTCCAAGCCTGTTCCCCATGTACCCACAGCCCTGTCTTCTGCCAGTCTCCAGGGCACCCTCCCCCCAACCCCTGTGGGCTTGCCACGTCCTGCAGTGGTTGAGGTTGGGCTGGCCTAGGACTTGCTGGACCAGCACTGAGCCCATAAGCCGTGTCCTGAGCTGCCCCTGGCAAACATGTTTGGGTCACAGAATCTTAACTAGTTAGCAGATCTCTCAGAAGAGTTCTGCAACCACAGTCCCCAGTCTGGACCCCTGATGGTCAGGGAGCAGCCCTGAGTCATTACAGGTCCACTGTGTCCAAAGTGCCATCAGGTGTTCTGTGAAAATTCCTTCCAAACCTGTTGTCACCCAGATAGCCCTGTCACCTCGCCAGCAAGTGAGAACAGGTGAAGTCACATGCACGTGGTCACCAGAATCTTGCTTCCACTCATGCAGAGACTTCCTTCCCAGTTCAGTAGTGTCTGGAAGTGAGAAAGCCCTCCCTTGGCAGTGGGCTCAGTTATGGGCTCCACAGCAGGGCTGCTGGGCCTGGGATGCGAGCAAGCGCTTGGTCAGTTCGGATCTGCAGCCTCGGCCACCCATGGTCCCTGGAACTGTCACTTTCCTTCAACGCACAGTGGTCTCGTGCTGGCTGTGCTGGATTTCTCTCATACGGTGACTTCTGGTCTGTCCGTCAACAGCATGTTTCTACGTGGAGCATGGAGGGATGTGACTGCTTGCTTCTCCGTGAAGCTCCCTGGGCCCCCAACTCAGTGGATACAGATACATTCCCCAGACACTGGAGACCTGACAAGTCACAGCTCCAACCCCAGCCCACTTCCCTATTACCTGGAATCAGCTTCAGTGCTCAGTATCATTATCCAGGTTCGGTTTCTTTTTACAGATCTGGACACAGGCCTAGCCTGGGTAAGTAACCTGTTTGAGGTCCGTGAGTAGTCACTAGTGGAACAGGAATTCCGGATCGGACATCTTGAGAGTGCTCTGAAACCTCTGTTCTCCTCTCTAGTGCAAGCCCCTCACAGACTCTTCAGGCCCTGTCTGAATTCCTCTTTCAGGACTGACCTGTCCCAAATGTGGCCCAGAATTCCCTCTGGTCAGTGGCGATGAAAGATCCCAGATAACAAGATGGAGGGCAGAGTGCAGAGCAGATCTGCAGGGCCAATGGGTCTGGGGCTGTGGGACAGGCTGGGAGTGGCCCCTGCAGGGGCTTTCACCAGACCTGCCATTGGGAGCTTCCCACCTCAGAATCAACACTGGATGAGCTTGGGAGGTGACAAGACAAAATGTAGATTTCAAAAACCAAAATCAATGAGAAAACCTGGAGACACTGGAGTGGTCTGTAGCTGGGGGAAGAAGGGAAGGCAGTGAGAGAATGGGCTTGAAGAGGCCCTTTACATGTTCTGCTCTTGCCCCATCCCACCCCACATCCTCAGGATAAATGCCGCCTCTCCTTCTCTGGTGCCAGTGTGTTTCAGGGAGGCCATGTCAACTGGTGTGTAGGTCCCACCAGCCACCTTCGAGCACTTGTCCTCCATCCCCCTACTTCTACGCAGCCCCAAGGGCAGGGGGATTGTTACTAGGGAGACTTGATCCTTCTACTGTGATTTCTTCTAAGGCTTTAAAGTTGAAGCCCTGACTACAGGAGCTGCCTGGTGGGGTCAGTATGGAGGAAAGATTAACAGTGGCCCTTTGGTGCCTGGGGCCTTATGCTCTGGGGACACTCTCCCTTCTCCTTGAACTCATCAGGACCTTACCCTTCTCTGGTGCACTGTACCAAACAGAGCGACAGAGTATCTGCTAACCATGGTGAACACGAGCACACATGCCCACATAACTACACACTGAGTGTGACTGTCACAGGAGAAATACAACAGACTGCATGTTATAGATTACAGTAAGTCCCCTACATATGAAACTTCAAGTTGCAAACTTTCAAAGATGCAAACGTGTTCACATGTCCAATCATGTAAGTTAGTTCACGTATCTGGCATTATGTTGTCACTTGCGTGCATCTTCGACAAGTGGTTGTACTTTTGTGCACTTTACTTTACCAGAGAAAGAATGAAGAGAGACAAGAAGAAGAAAAAGCAACTGAAGAACTGAACAGATTCACAACGCAAGAAATGACAGGGGATTTTCTTTATTTGAGGAGGCACTGTTAGATTTTGTGGCACAGGACCTGACCATAGAACAGTACACAAAGGTTGCAGCAGCCATTCAGAATGCAATCCAGTGGTACCGTGTCATCTGTGATGAGGGGGAAAAAAAGCTACTACCCAGACATCACTGGATCTTTTTTTAAGAGGGTAGATAGAATTGAATCCAGCGAGGAACCAGAACCTCTGCCATCGACGTCAGGCGTGAGTGACATGGCAGCTTGTCCTCCGTCTCCTATTGCTGACCATCCTTCAGCTCTACCATCTCCCACCTCCTCTCCCTCTTCCAATCAGTAACTCTTCTTACCTGTTCACTCGATGCCAGGCCCTGTATGCCAGCTGTTGTACTATACTGCCGTACTTTTCAAGGTACTGTACTGTGAGATTAAAAATATTTTCTTTATTCTTTGTGTTTGTTTGTTTTTCATGTATTATTTGTGTGAAAAGTATTATAAACCTATTACAGTATAGTACCAGAGAGCCGATTGTGTTAGTTGGGTACCTAGGCTAACCTCGTCGGACTAAAAGAACAAATTGGACTTACTAATGTGCTTTCAGAACGGAACTCATTCATACGTATAGGGGACTTACTGTATTTGAAATAAAGTTGTTGGAAAAGACAGATCAAAAAATTTTAATAAGCTAATTAATATCCTTATAGATATAGGAAAATATTATTAGCAATAAGACCCAAGACAAAGAAACCACAGAAAAGAACAAAGTCAAAATATTACATAGGAATAATATAGTAGTTGAATTAAACAGCACACTAGATTGAGTGAATAATAGGATAAACACAGATGAGAGAGAAATGTAACCATTACCTTGTATGGACATTACAAAATATGGACCTTGGAGCTGGCACACTAAGGGAGGATAATTTGTAAAGTGTTTATTTACAAAAGAACTAACTACCAAAGTATGGTTGGGGTACAAGGAAAAGAGAAGGCCCAGTTCAGGTGCCTGGCCCAAGCAGCAGCAACAGAGATTTGGCCAGTTCTAGGCTCTAAGAGTTTGGGTGGGAAAACCACAGAGAGGCTGCCTTGAGAGAAGGGGACACCTGCAGCTGAGGGACATAGCAAGCCTAGGAGACCTCACATGAGGAGATTTCATGGAAATAAATGCCCTGACCACTTTATTTCTTTCCTCAAATCTTCAGCTAAGGCTCCCCACTGGCTGACTGCAACTGCCACCAGAGGGAATAGGAGCCTGTCCACACCTTCCCACTTCCCACCCCACCCCACAGACAAGAAGGAGGGTATGAGAGTTTGCCTCGAGGGACACAGATCACCCCAAGATCAGCGGGAGGGGTGAGAGGGCCCCTGGAGGGACAATTGGGAGACAACTGCCACAGATGGTCTAGATTATTTGGATTGACTCTTCCGCTAAAAAAAAAAAAAAGAAGGAAAGAAATTAAAAGTTTGAATCAATTTATTTAAAAAAAATCTTCATGAAGAGGTAGAAAGAGAGTGGAGAGCTGCCAGACGAAATTCTGGAGGAAAGCCTACAATCAGAATATCTGAGACCCAAAGTTTTTTTGCTACAGGCGTATTCTAATATATAGGTCAAAACTGGGCCTCAGCAGACATCTGCCAAGGCAACAGGAAGCAAGTTGTATTAGTCAGGGCTTTCCAGAGAAGCAGCTGCATGTTTATCTATCTATCTATAGAGAAAGACTGGTGTTAAGGAATTGGCTCATTATAGACTAAAAATCCAAAATTTGCAGGGTGGGCTGACTCAGGAAGAACTGATGCAGCATTCTGAGGGCATATTAATCATATTTTAAATGTTTTGTACTTCATGATGGTTTGACATGTTGGGAAGCCTTGCTGGCCTGGGAGAAATAATAATCAACTGTGAACATACCTTTTATATGCAAACAACCAATCTCAAGTCCATACCCGCAACAGCTTTCTTTATCTAACTCTCATACTCCAAGCCAGTATTTCCCCTGCCCTAAATCACTGCAGAAAACTAGAGACCACCCATATAGAGACCACCCATATAGCCCGCAAACATTATTCACACTCTCTAATCCTAAACTGTTTTCCTGCCTGTCTCATTTTTTCCATGGAAACCACAATAAAGGCTCTGGGCTATGCTTTCCTCTCACTCCTGCTTCTGTCTCCTGACCAGACTGATGCTTCATCATGTGGCCCTGTGTGGGGTAGAGGGACCCCTCCTCTTGGGAAGTGTAAGTCATGAAAGTCTTCTCTCAATGGCACTGCCCTCTGTGTCATCACCTGGTCACCTCCATAAGTTAAAATCCCACAGGTACATTTTAATACAAAGTCCAAAGGCTGTCAGGCTGGAGACCTAGGAGGAGAAAATGTTGCAGTTGAAGTTTGAAGGCAGTCTGCTGGCAAAATACCTTCTTGCTCCAGGACAGTTTGTCTTTTGTTCTAGTCAGACCTTCAGCTGATTGGATGAGGTCCACCGGCATCATGGAAGGCAATTTCCTTTCCTCAAAGTCCACTGTCTTAAATGTCCAGAATAATGTTTGGCCAAATATCTAGTCACTGTGACTTAGGCAAGTTGACCTGTAAAATTAACCATCTCAAGAACCTTTGAGAAATTACTCCCCACATTACACTGGGACCCCAAAGAGCCTAATAGGATAAGATACACTGTTCACCCTCAAGCCTGGTAACCAGATGAAAAGGGAAGACAAGGGTAGGGGCAGATTTGTGCTTATAGTTTGACCAGCCAGGGGTCACATCAAGATGTGAATGTAGTCTGAGGTGGTCTGTGACCCATACAAATGCTGAGCTACTCTAGAGGATGGTACCTTCATTCTTGGTATAAGGACATCCCTATAATTAGTTGACCAGCATGTGGTCAAACATAACCAACCACAAAAGGAAACAAACCTCCCCAAATAAGAACCAGAAGAAATAAGAGAAAGCAGAAATGAACAAAGATTTCAGAATGTAAATGCCAAAGATTTAAAAATGTCTCCACTTATTAACCTGTATCTGTTAGCTTTACTGAATAGCAAATGATCTCAAAACTTCCGGCTAGAAGTGCCACTTCTGACTCCCCGGTGAAACTGGTAAAGATTATTTTTCCAAAATAAGTCTCTGGACTTCCCTGGTGGTGCAGTGGTTGAGAATCCACCTGCCAATGCAGGGGACACGGGTTTGAGCCCCAGTCTGGGAAGAAACCACATGCTGCGGAGCAACTAAGCCCATGCGCCACAACTACAGAGCTCGTGTGCCACAACTACTGAAGCCTTCACGCCTAGACCTGGTGCTCCACAACAAGAGAAGCCACCACAATAAGAAGCCCGTGCACTGCAACGAAGAGTAGCCCCTGCTAGCTGCAGCTAGAGAAAGCCCGCGCACAGAAACAAAGACCCAACACAGCCAAAATATAAATAAATTAATTAATTAATTAAAAAATAAAGTCTCCAGAAATGGTCCTATGGGCATAAACAAATGAAGAAGAATTTATTCAAGAAAACCTACAAAAACTTAGTGAGAACAGCAAAAGTCTTTGGAACTTGAATCACTACCTACTTCTTCCTTACTCCGTCCCAGCTCAACATGACAAAAGTCCACTCCAGATGGCCACGGACAACAGGCTCCCTCTCCCTCCAGCTCCCAGTCTGAGGGTTATAACTTCCTCTTGGGAGAGGCAGGGTGCTGACATGTTCTCATTCTCTCCCCAGATATTCATTGTGGAGTAAAGAGTGGCCAAGAAATTGGGGGTCTTTCTTCTGTCCAGTTCTTATTGACAAAGGTTTTGTCCCTATGGACAAAGGCTCTACCTTGGGTGTGGTGCATGGAAAATACTGGAACCCCAACTGTCCTCGCCCCTGTCTGAAAAGCAAGGTGTCCATGCTAGGATGGGTAAGCCAAGGTGACCTGAGGCTACTACCCCCTCCAGCTCCTAAAGCAGGTGACAGAGAAGTGTGCCTATCCCTACTTTCTGCTCTAGAGTTCGAGAGATTTTGCCCAGGGAGAAGCAGGTCATATAACAAAGAGATCTGAATGTCTTCCCAAAGGAGCTGACTTTATTTGCAACAGAGTGTGGGAGAGTTCAAACTGAAGAGTTCCCTCAAAAAATAATGGAGCTTGTGGTAAAAAGCAATTAAGAGGAGACTGGTGCAAGAGGGAAGAGATATGGGAACATATGTATATGTATAACTGATTCGCTTTGTTATAAGGCAGAAACTAACCATTGTAAAGCAATTATACTCCAATAAAGATGTAAAAAAAATTTAAAAAAAAAGAGGAGACTGGTAGATTTATTAGAGATAAAAGCTAACCTGCAGGCTAGCTGGTTTACCAGAGAGAATCAGGGAAAGGAACAGCTGCAAGAGTTCTTCTGGGGTCAGGGCAAGTCCCAAACACTGACGTCAAAAACCAACCCTGCACAGGAGCCCCCAAACCTAATTAGATCAAGCCAAGTTCTGGGCTGAACATTTCTCATGACCTGCTGTGCCTGCCCAGATGCACATGGCCAGCTGGGGCATTTCCTCTCCGTCCTCATGCACATGCTCTCTTACAAGTCACAGGTTCAAAGATAAAAATGACTGTACCACATGCCTGCAAAGCTGGGCCTGCCCATCTGTCCTACTCCCTGCCTTCCTCAACACCCAGGGAAAGACCTTGATGCCATGGTCACTGGGCTACATGTAGGAAAGCAGTCTGTGCCAGGACTCTGCCTGGGTGGGACCCTCACCTGTCACAGACAGTACCTGATGCCTTGGCTGCCAATCTCCTGTTTGTATCTCTTAACATTCTCTTTCTCCACAGAAAAGCCAAGAATTTGATATTCTTATCTCTGGGTCTGCCTACCCTTGGGGCAATCAAGGCCCTTCTGCCCACCATTTGGAAAGTAAGTGTAGGACAGACCCATAGCTTAATGATGTAAATTGACATCAGTCTATGAGTGACTTAGACCAAGGGTTTTCCCAGTGAGCTCTGTGCAGAATATGCTCATGTTTTCCATGGAACACAGTCACCCAGACCCCGTGTTCATCCACCACATGACACACTGTCACCCATGAACTAAGCTAGCCTTTCCTTGGAAGGTTCTAGGACATGGGCATCAGGTCTTGAAGGGGCCTTGTCTGATGTAGCTCTTGTCTTTGATGGAGAGAGATGCCAGGGGAAGTTGCTTCAGATGCAGCCATGACTCTGGCTCCCTTGAGCACTGACAGTCCACAGGCAGTGAGTGGCAGAGTCCCCTAGGCACAGAGAGCTTGGGGTGCCTTTCTGAAACCCTGGCACATGAGCCCATTCATTTGCAGGAGACCAACACTTTTGTCTTTTGAGTCACATAATTCTTAGTTTAGGTGTATGCTTTCAAGATGCTCAGTAATCGAATTCACTGTATAATGTGGCTGACATATTTTCTTACATGCACTTAAATTGTTTTTAAAAAACGTCAAAAAAAATAAAAGAGTTATTTCTTGTTAGAGGTCATTTCCAAAATGTGCTTTTATATGTGGCATGGGTGAATATTTAAGACTATACTTGGGAGCCCCATGACATACACGAGGCCCCAGGGAGAGTCTGGTGTCTGTGCCTGATAATAGCAATAGCCATTTGCTGATAAAGTTGTAGGCCCAATTAGACATAATTTTGAACCTACATGACCAGGACTCTAAAGAACTAGAAATAAAAAGCAACCACTTAAAAACTAAAAATAAATTGCCATAACAAATACCTCTGAAATCCCTCAAATAGATAAACCTGAAATAAATAAAATGATAACCTTCAGACTCTGCACATGTATCAAATGTCATTCCCTTTCTTCTTTTTTCAGAGAGTACAGTGTTACCACTTTCACAAAATCTTCACTAGCTACTGTAGGAAGAGTTAGTCATCTCCATAGAATTTCATCTGTATACATTTTAACAGCACTTACAATGTTGTAATGTGTTTGAGGTTGTCTAAAACTGTAAGCTTCTTTGGACTGGAATCCTAATCTTATGAATATTTTCCAAAACCCTAGCACAGAGCAGACTGTGTTTGCTAAATAAATTAATCTATTATAATTTTTTGTTAAATAAAACTGAAATTAACAACTCTAAAATCAAATGACTCAAATATAAATAACAAAAAGTTTTTTAAAATCCATGACTAAAATAAATAAGAAACTAAAAATTAATAGTTATAAGAATAAAATATGTATTAAAATTAAGTTAAAATAACTCAGAAATTAAATAATTTTAAAGTATGTATGTAATTGAAAATAACTTCAAAGCTGAATCTGAAAATATGTAACCAATTATAGGGAATAGCTATAGCTTTGGGGAAGATGTTGGCAGTTGTTCTCTCATAAGCTCTAAAGCTGCTCGCTATATCGAAGACCAAAACTGGTATAAAGAAGGGCAGCTGCGGTGGTGGAAATGAGAGAGCAGACAGACCCCGCAGGAAAGAAGGGTGGAAGAGCAGAGCTGAGAAAACTCCAGAAGCAAGGTGCCATATTTGTTAGCATTTCATAACAACAACAGGAGAGAAAAGCTATTTAAATCATACTGCTTTCTACAAATTTGAGAAAAAAAATTCATATAAAGTTTAGTTACAGAAAAATATTAGTGTTGAATTCCAGGCAACAGTACCACAGGGGGCAAAGGGGCATACTTTCAGAATAACAGCACAAAGAAAATGAAAGCATTTCTTCTTGATGTACTTCACAAATTGTAATGTGTTTTTCCAAAAATAAAGAAAAAGGCCTTAAGAAAATGATACAAGACATTAAATGACATCATAAGTTAGAATTAGAACAACTCAGAAGTGAAAGGACAGACCTCAGAAAAGAATGAGAAAAAAATGAAAAATCACTTATGAATGAATTATAAAGCAAAAGCAAAGTGAATGTCTTATGAGAGATAGAAGGTGAAAAGAGGAAATGCTAAGAAAAGAAATTAAACAAGAGATTATAAAGATTTGAGAAAAAAATGTCAAAATTTGAAGATAAGCACTGAAGATGAATAATTGGAGTGCCTGAAAAAGGAAACCGAAGCCAAGAAACAAAGCAAATATTAAAAGTTATAATTCAGAAAAATTCCCTGGAAATAAGGAAATATGTTCAAACTGTGTGCTGACAGGGCATACTGAGCAGTGACTCAGAACCAATGGCAGGACTTGAGCTAGTAGAGAAATCCTTGAGCATCTAGGAAAAAAAGAGCAAATAATATACTGTATAAAGGAAAAAAAAATAGGGTCTCATCACCATTTCTGAGGGTAATATTTTATGTCAGAAGAAAATAGAGTAAAATATTTAAAGACACTCATGGAAAGAAACTGTGAGCCAGGAATTTTACAGCTAAAAAACTGATCTACAGTATAAACATATTAATGTCTAAGTCACCATGCAAGACCTCAGGTAATATTGTTCTCATGACCCCTAAAGGGATGAGCAAACTGAGCACAGCTAAATGCCTAGAAAGGACACAGGACAGACGGTAAACACTAAATCTGCAACGGCTTGGTCCAGCAAAGAGTGTATGACAGAAAGCATGACCTCAGTGGCAGGCATCAGGGTAATTGCTTCAAATAATTTATTAAGAGCTATCTTTGTTTTTGTTTTTTTTTATGTAAAATTCTTTTGAAACAACTGGGAATAAATATTGTTTAACATAAAAATTCCAACATTAAATGTAAAGAATATTGCCAAAACTAATTCTAAACACATGCAGCTCAGAAACTAAATACCTGGTGCTACATTAGCTAACTTGGGAGAGTTGTATGCAGGGAGGAGCCTCGGGGCACTGGCTGCTGTTGGCCTCCTGGCCAGAGAAGACAGTAAGTACCTGTTTTAACAGGTCAGCTTAGCAGGTGCCTGAGTGTGCTTTTCCTTTCCCACTGCTGAGTTTTCCTTCCCCCAGCCTTCAATGCAAGACCTAGTCTTTCATCCTCTGAGGAGGGAAGTCAAGTGCCCACCTGATGCTCAGTCCCTGAAGATCCCTTGCTTCTCTTTTTATTTTACAGTGTTTCTTGTTACCACACAACAACAATGGCTGGCACAAGTAAGGAAGAGAAATTCCTTAATGACAGTCATTTCTGTGTCTGTGTGTCTTACCAAGCCTGATTTTAAAGCAGCAAAGAAATCATTCATGTCGACAAAGAACTGAAGTGCCAAAGTTCAGGGATTTCAGTTAATTAACATAAAGAGGAGTAGAAATAGTTTCATAGTAGATCACATATCAGATTTAATGACATTTCTTGGAGAAAGAACCAATGAATTAGGATTGATGGAAGCAATTTTCACATATTGAGGTATGGGTAAGTCATTCTGGCTTATACATGAATTAACTTGAATTTTTTGCTAACTAAAGCAACCTGTTTGAGTCCTATCAAACATACATTATACATCTGCTTCAATTATTAAAGAAAGGGCACATTGACCAGAAGTAGGAATTTCCATGTTAAAAATAAAGATTAGAAAAATCTACCACGTGGGGAGGACAGACAGCACTTGGAAAACTGCAGTAGCCGCGTTCTGCTTTCTCGTTGGTATCCCCAGTTGCGTGTTCCTTGAAGAGCCTGGATTGTACTTTACACAGGCTTTTACTCTTTAAGGAAACAATGTGGAGGACTGATTTCAGAGAACAGTAATAAACCGTGGGGATGACAGGGTCTTGGTGCTCCGTCCAGGTGTCAGGCCTGTGCCTCTGAGGTGGAAGAGCTGAGTTCAGGATATTGGTCCACCAGAGACCTCCCAGCTCCACATAATATCAAACAGTGAGAGCTCTCCCAGAGATGTCCATCTCAACGCTAAGACCCAGCACCACTCAACGACCAGCAAGCTACAGTGCAGGACACCCTATACCAAACAACTAGCAAGACAGGAACATAACCCCACCCATTAGCAGAGAGGCTGCCTAAAATCATAATAAGTCCACAGACACCCCAAAACACACCACCAGATGTGGAATTTCCCACCAGAAAGACAAGATCCAGTCTCATCCACCAGAACACAGGCACTAGTTCCCTCCATGAGGAAGCCTACACAACCCACTGAACCAACCTCAGCCACTGGAGGCAGACACCAAAAACAGTGGGACAATGAACCTGCAGCCTGCCAAAAGGAGACCCCAAACACAGTAAAATAAGCAAAATGAGAAGACAGAGAAACACACAGCAGAGGAGGGAGGAAGGTAAAAACCCACCAGACCAAAGAAATGAAGAGGAAATAGGCAGTCTACCCGAAAAAGAATTAAGAGTAATGATAGTAAAGATGATCAAAAATCTTGGAAATAAAATGGAGAAAATACAAGAAACATTTAACAAGGACTTAGAAGAACTAAAGAGCAAACAAATAATCATGAACAACACAATAACTGAAATTAAAAATTCTCTAGAAGGAATCAATAGCAGAATAACTGAGGCAGAAGAACGGATAAGTGAACTGGAAGATAAAATAGTGGAAATAACTACTGCAGAGAAGCAAAATGAAAAAAGAGTGAAAAGAATTGAGGATAGTCTCAAAGACCTCTGGGACAACATTAAACACATCAACATTCAAATTATAGGCGTCCCAGAATAAGAAGAGAAAAAGAAAGGGACTGAGAAAATATTTGAAGAGACTGTAGTTGAAAACTTCCCTAATATGGGAAAGGAAATAGTTAATCAAGTCCAGGAAGTGCAGAGAGTCCCATACAGGATAAATCCAAGGAGAAACATGACAAGACACATATTAATCAAACTATACAAATTAAATACAAAGAAAAAATATTAAAAGCAGCAAGGGAAAAACAACAAATAACATATCATGGAATTCCCATAAGGTTAACAGCTGATCTATCAGGAGAAACTCTGCAAGCCAGAAGGGAGTGGCAGGACATATATAAAGTGATGAAAGGGAAAAAACCTACAACCAAGATTACTCTATCCAGCAAGGATCTCATTCCGATTTGACAGAGAAATTAAAAACTTTACAAACAAGCAAAAGCTAACAGAATTCAGCACCACCAAACCAGCTTTACAACAAATGCTAAAGGAACTTCTCTAGGAAGGAAACACAAGAGAAGGAAAAGACATACAAAACAAACTCAAAACAATTAAGTTAATGGCAATAGGAACATACATATCGATAATTACCTTAATGTAAATGGATTAAATGCTCCCACCAAAAGACACAGACTGGCTGAATGGATACAAAAACAAGACCCATATATATGCTGTCTAAAAGAGACCCACTTCAGACCTAGAGACACATACAGACTGAAAGTGAGGGAATGGAAAAATATATTCCATGCAAAAGGAAATCAAAAGAAAGCTGGAGGAGCAATTCTGATATCAGACAAAATAGACTTTAAAATAAAGACTATTACAAGAGGCAAAGAAGGACACTACATAATGATCAAAAGATCAATCTAAGAAGAAGATATAACAACTGTAGTTATTTATGAAGCCAACATAGGAGCACCTCAATACATAAGGCAAATGCTAACAGCCATAAAATGGGAAACTGACAGAAACACAATCATTGTAGGGGACTTCAACACCCCACTTTCACCAATGGACAGATCATCCAAAATGAAAATAAATAAGGAAACACAGCTTTAAATGATACATTAAACAAGATGGACTTAATTGATCTTTATAGGACATTCCATTCAAAACCAACAGAATACACTTTCTTCTCAAGTGTCCATGGAACAATTTCCAGGATAGATCATATCTTGTGTCACAAATCAAGCCTTGCTAAATGTAAAAAAATTGATATCATATCAAGTATCTTTTCTGACCACAACACTATGAGACTAGATATCAATTACAGGAAAAACTTGCAAGAAATACAAACACATGGAGGCTAAACAATACACTACTAAATAACCAAGAGATCACTGAAGAAATCAAAGAGGAAATCAAAAAAATACCTAGAAACAAGTGACAATGGAGACACGATGACCCAAAACCTATGGGATGCAGCAAAAGCTATTCTAGGAGGGAAGTTTATAGCAATACAATCCTACCTCAAGAAAAAAGAAACATCTCAAATAAACAACCTAACCTTAAACCTAAAGCAATTAGAGATAGAAGAACAAAAACACCCCAAAGTTAGAAGGTAAGCAATCATAAAGATCAGATCAGAAATAAATGAAAAGGAAATGAAGGAAACAATTGCAAAGATCAGTAAAGCTAAAAGCTGGTTCTTGAGAAGATAAACAAAATTGATAAACCATTAGCCAGACTCGTCAAGGAAAAAAGGGAGAAGACTCAAGTCAATAGAATTAGAAATGAAAAAGGAGAAGTAACAACTGACACGGCAGAAATACAATGGATCAATACAAAGGACCATGAAAAATTATTACAGGAAGCTCTATGGCAATAAAATGGACAATCTGGAAGAAATGGACAAATACTTAGAAAAGCACAATGTTCCGAGACTGAACCAGGAAGAAATAGAAAATATAAACAGACCAATCACAAGCACTGAAATTGAGACTCTGATTAAAAATCTTCCAACAAACAAAAGCCCAGGACCATACTGCTTCAGAGGTGAATTCCATCAAACATTTAGAAAAGAGCTAACACCTAACCTTCTCAAACTCTTCCAAAATATAGCAGAGGGAGCAACACTCCCAAACTCATTCTAAGAGGCCACCATCACCCTGACACCAAAACCAGACAAAGATGTCACAAAGAAAGAAAACTACAGGCCAATATCACTGATGAACATAGATGCAAAATCTTCAACAAAATACTAGCAAACAGAATCCAACAGCACATTAAAAGGATCATACACCATGATCAAGTGGGGTTTATCCCAGTAATGCAAGGATTCTTCAATATATGCAAATCAATCAATGTGATACACCATATTAACAAAATGGAGAAAAACCATATGATCATCTCAATAGATGCAGAAAAAGCTTTTGACAAAATTCAACTCCCATTTATTACCTCAACATAATAAAAGCCATACATGACAAACCCACAGCCAACATCATTCTCATTGGTGAAAAACTGAAACCATTTCCACTAAGATCAGGAAGAAGACAAGGTTGCTCACTCTCACCACTATTATTTAACATAGTTTTGGAAGTTTTAGCCACGGCAATCAGAGAAAAAAAAGAAACAAAAGGAATTCAAATTGGAAAAGAAGAAGTAAAGCTGTCACTGTTTGCAGATAACATGATATTATACATAAAGAATTCTGAAGAGGCTACCAGAAAAATACTAGAGGTAATCAATGAATTTTGTAAAGTAGCAGGATGCAAAATTAATGCACAGAAATCTCTGGCAGTCCTATACACTAATGATGAAAAATCTGAAAGAGAAATTAAGGAAACACTCCCATTTACCATTGCAACAAAAAGAATAAAATACCTAGGAATAAACCTACCTACAGAGACAAAAGACTTGTATGCAGAAAACTATAAGACATTAATGAAAGAAATTAAAGACGATACAAACAGATCGAGAGATATCCTATGTCCTTGGATTGGAAGAATCAACATTGTGAAAATGACTATACTACCCAAAGCAATCTACAGATTCAATGCAATCCCTATCAAACTACCACTGGCATTTTTCACAGAACTAGAATAAAAAATTTCACAATTTGTATGGAAACACAAAAGACCCTGAACAGCCAAAGCAATCTTGGGAAAGAAAAATGGAGCTGAATGAATCAGGCGCCTGGACTTCAGACTACATTATAAAGCTACAGTAATCAAGAGAGCATAGTACTGGCACAGAAATAGAAGTACAGATCAATGGAACAGGACAGAAAATCCAGAGATAAACCCACACACATATGGTCACTTTATTTTTGATAAAGGAGGCAAGAATATGCAATGGACAAAAGGCAGCCTCTTCAATAGTGGTGCTGGGAAAACTGGACAGCTACATGTAAAAGAATGAAATTAGAACACTCCCTCATACCATACACTAGAATAAACTCAAAATGGATTAAAGACCTAAATATAAGGCCAGACACTATAAAACTCTTAGAGGAAAACATAGAACACTCTATGATATAAATCACAGCAAGATCCTTTTTGACCCACCTCCTAGAGAAATGGAAATAAAAACAAAAATAAACAAATGGGACCTAATGAAAGTTAAAAGCTTTTGCACAACAAAGGAAACCATAAACAAGACCAAAAGACAACCCTCAGAATGGGAGAAAATATTTGCATATGTAGAAACTGACAAAGGATTAATCTCCAAAATTTACAAGCAGCTCATTCAGCTCAATATCAAAAAAATAAACAACGTAATCCAAAAATGAGTAGAAGACCTAAATAGCCATTTCTCCAAAGAAGATATACAGATTGCCAACAAACACATGAAAGAATGCTCAATACCACTAATCTTTAGAGAAATGCAAATCAAAACTACAATGAGGTATCACCTCACACCAGTCAGAATGGCCATCATCAAAAAATCTACAAACAATAAAAGCTGGAGAGGGTGTGGAGAAAAGGGAACCCTCTTGCACTGTTGCTGGGAATGTAAACTGGTATAGCCACTACGGAGAACAGTATGTAGGTTCCTTAAAAATCTAAAAACAGAACTACCATACGACCCAGCAATCCCACTACTGGGCATATACTCTGAGAAAACCGTAATTCAAAAAGACATGTACCGCAATGTTCATTACAGCTCTATTTACAATAGCCAGGACATGGAAGCAACCTAAGTGTCCATCGACAGATGAATGGATAAAGATGTGGCAAATATATACAATGGAATATTACTCAGCCATAAAAAGAAACGAAATTGAGTTATTTGTAGTGAGGTGGTTGGACTTAGAGTCTGTCATACAGAGTGAAGTAAGTCAGAAAGAGAAAACCAAATACTGTATGCTAACACCTATATATGGAATCTAAAAAAAAAAAATAATGGTTATGAAGAACCTAGGGGTAGGATAGGAATAAAGATGCAGATGTAGAAATGGACTTGAGGACACAGGGAGGGGGAAGGGTAAGCTGGGATGAAGGGAGAGAGTGGCATGGACTTATATATACTACCAAATGTAAAATAGACAGCTAGTGGGAAGCAGCTGCATAGCACAGGGAGATCAGCTTGGTTCTTTGTGACCACCTAGAGGGGTGGGATAGGGAGGGTGGGAGGGAGGGAGATGCAAGAGGGAAGAGATATGGGAACATATGTATATGTATAACTGACTCACTTTGTTATAAAGCAGAAACTAACACACCATTGTAAAGCAATTATACTCCAATAAAAATGTAGGAAAAAAAAGGAAAAGACCTAACACAGCGAAAAATAAAAATAAATAAATTTATAAAAAAAAAAGAAAAGAAGTACAAACTTCCAGTTGCAAAGTAAATGAGTCACGGGTATGAAATGTACATTGTGGGGAATACAATCAATAACTATGTAATATCTTTGTATGGTGACATATTGTAACCAGACTTACCTTGGTGATCAATTTGGAATGTTACAAATATCAGATCACTATGTTGTGTAGCAGGAACTAACATAATGTTGTACATCAATTATACTTGAAAAACAAACGGGGACTTCCCTGGTGCTCAATGGTTAAGAATCCACGTGCCAATGCAGGGGACCTGGGTTCAGTCTCTGGTCAGGGATGATCCCACATGCCGCGGAGCAACTAAGCCCGTGTGCCATAACTGCTGAGCCTGCGCTCTAGAGCCCGCAAGCCACAACTACTGAAGCCCACGTGCCTAGAGCCAATGCTCCACAACAAGAGAAGCCACCGCAGTGAGAAGCCCATGAACTGCAATGAAGCGTAGCCCCTGCTCGCCACAACTAGAAAAAGCCTGCACACAGCAACAAAGACCCAAAGCAGCCAAAAAGAAAATAAATTTAAAAAAAGAAAAAAGTAAAACAAACTCACTCATATATAAAGAGATCAGATTTGTGGCTCCTAGAGGCAGAGGTTGGAGGAAGGGGCAATTGGATGAAGGCAGTCAAAAGTCCCAAACTTCCAGGTATAAGATAAATAAGTACTAGGGATGTAATGTACAACATGATAAATATAATTCATGCTGCTGTATGTTATATATGAAAGTTGTTGAGAGAGTAAATCCTAAGAGTTCTCCACAAGAAAAATAATTTTTATTTCATTTTGCATCTATATGAGCTGATGTTCATTAAACTTACTGTGATAATCACTTCATGATGAATATAAATCAGATCATTATGCTGTACTCCTTAAACTTATACAGTGCTGTATGTCAATTATATCTCAATAAAAGTGGAAGAAAAAATAAAGTATAAGAAAATAAATAAATAAAATAAAGATTAAATGCTTCCCTTGATGCCAACGCTGGTACTCCTTTGATGATAAGGCTCGTTCTCCAGGGCCAAGGCCATGCTGACTCGCTGTGTACATGCTGATCTGTTGTTTCTCTTTCTTTTTTTTTTTGAAACCTTGAAGGAATCTCTCACTGACTTGTTTGATGTTCTTTGTTCTGAAAAGATATAAAACTGTGCTGAAAACCATGCTTCTCTGGAGCAGTTCCTCAGAGTTATCTGAGAGGCTGTCTCCTGGACTATAGTCTTCAGTTTGGCTCAAATAAAACTCTCTTCTATTCCTATTATAGACTGTTTATTGATTATTTCTGTTGGCAGGATGCAGCACCGTTTGTCAAATCATAGTTGAATCACAGCCATAGGTTGCATACAGATGTAGATTTTGGCAAAAATCAACAAAAGCTTATTGCTGCATGGAATTTACAACATAGAGCATTATACATCCTATTATTATTTGCACATTCTGTGCTGTATATGCTTTATGTATAGTAAACCACATTACTTATAGTAAACTGATTTGTATATAATTTTTTTCTGGAGAGCTGGGTATGAAACATTTACTTGCATGTCCTTGTATCAACCCCACTGGAAGCGCTGCAGACATTTGAAGCACAGCACCCTCGCTCAGCTTGGCAGTGTCCAACTGCTGGAGACTCAGCCATCTCTGTGGCTACAGACTTTCATTGTGTCAAGTTGGGGTCCCGCAGGGGTCCAGTTGCTGGTCAGGAAATGAGCAGAGTGCCCAACAGTTCTAACTGGAAGAAACACAGCCCCTCATTTTCCTCTCCCAGTAGCAGGCAGTCCAGGTGAAATGAGAAAAGGCTGTGCCTATAAAGCTTACAGAGCTCAGTTTTAGCTATTTAAAGCTGAATTTAATAGAAAGGTCTGTCACAGGACCTACTGCCTGTGTGACATAAAGCTACATGTGCCAGAGTGGCTTTTGCAGACAGTAGAAATTGGAAATGCATTCAGAGGCTGCTTTTCAATGCTCCCAGCCAAGAAAAGTCAGTTGCTTCCAGGCTAGATGGGGGACAATTGTGCTGTGGCCGACAGGTGCAAGAGGGCTCCTCCCCAGCAAAAGGCACTTGCTTTGGCTCTGAAGTAAACTCTAACAGAGATGGGTTGAAAGGTCTGAACAGTTAGGGAATTGAAATCATGTGACTAGTATAAATCCTTGTGGCCTTCCCTGTTCCTTCTCTCAGTGTCCCTGTGTGCGTCCCTTAGCGAGAACACACATGGCCACGTGGTGGCAGATCCTAGTTTTCTAGGATATGCCAGGGTAGACCGAGTGAGAACAAAAGCTGGAAAATAAAGAGTGGTTTCTATAAACAATCCAGAATTGGAGAGAGCTTGTTGTTGCTTTCTCCAAAGGAGGGACCCCTCGCTCTCTGTCAGAGTGAGCCAAACCAGGGTGTGAAAAAGCTCTTCTCTGGGGGGGGAGGGGTGGCAGCTCTGAGATAATGGCCCAGGAAGGCTGTCTCTATCTACTCTCCTCAACAGCAGGAGACAGATAAGATACATGACACATTTATGTGAAGCTTCCAACCAGGAGCCCAGGATCATCTTTTGTCTCCAGGGAAGTTTCTACTTTTTAATGAACTCCCTGAACAACTGGGGTGCCATTTACAGGGAAAATACCTTTTACCCTCAAATTCTCCATGCACTACAGAAAAAGGTGGCAGCTCACTTTTCACAATTTCTGATCTTTTCAGAGCTAGGCAGGTCACGGTTTCTTAACTGGTTAGTTAGTTAGGTGGATGGATAAATGGATAGAGAAAATGGTTAATCTGGGTTTTTTTTTGCTTAAAATCAGGAACTATTCTGATTATTATTAGGAGAATCCATAATCCTGGTTCCTAATTTTCTATTTAAAATGTAAATGAGTGTTTATATCCTGGATATTCATACTAAAAATGAACATGTCTTGGTTTTCCTTTTTACCACAATTGTAGACTCTCAAGTGTGGAGCAGCCTTCTTAGTTCAATTTCCTGAAGTGGAGCTATTGAAAATGAGACAATGTATCCTTTTGTCTGCCTATGTTTTTTTAGCACACTTCATATTGGTATAAAAGTGTAGAAGATGCACATTTTATAAACATTGTACACATAATATAAACATATTCATCAGGTTCTTAGGTTAAATTTGCAAAGTTCATCACTTGTTTGTTTCCATAAAATTAAGCTGCAACAGATGGTACTGCTCAGAATGTACTTGAAACCATGTAAAGACCACTTTGCTATCAGAAGTCATTATTACCTAGAAATATTTATGTTTCAAAACTTTAATAATTATTTTCTCCTGAACCAGAGTCCCAGTCAACCCTTTACTGAATTCTACCTTCTTTTTCTTTAACTCTTATTTGAATATTACATCAAATTCATATTTTCATAGCCAATGGTGGAAAAGTGTGAAAATGCCAATAAACTAATTTACAATATAGATTTTAAAAATAACTGTATTACATAGGCTTATGAACTAAAGGAGGTTTAAAAAGCTGAAAAACTCAATGGAAATGTCACCTATTTTAGTGCATTCAAAGTGAACATTCTAGAGTGTGCAGCTTTATGTGCAGGGGGCCTTTCTCAGCCTGCCTGGCTCCCGTGGCCCCCAGCGTCCTGGGGGACTTCTGTAGTCACTGACCTTTGCATTTTTTCCCTTCTCTCTCCCACTCAAGCTTGAAGGGCGGAGCCACCAACCCCAGCTTATGGTGGGCTTCAGAAGATATTTGCAGCATTGGTGTGTGTGTGTGTGTGTGTGTGTGTGTGTGTGTGTGAGCTCACGCTCACTCTGTAGAGCTGTAAAGTAGCACCCCATTTAGTTCAGCAGATTTCCCATTTCAGGGCTTACACTGAGAACTCTCTATTCACCTGTATATATCATGCACTGGGACCACCCTGTCCGGGCAGGGAGGTTTCAATGCTGATTGAAAGACACTTTTTGGCCCACAATAGCACCCCAGTATATGTAGCTTTATATCACATGCACAATAAATCCGTGATGGCCTTCCCATTGAATTCAGCTTTGAATATTTTAAAGGAAATTCTATAAGGTTTATAAAATATCAATATTTTGACCAATTAATTTAACTCAGGCTGTGATGTCTATCCCAGAGTCCTTGTCTCTCTCATATTTTATTCTTATTGATTAGTTTGCCTGAATAATTTACAATATTCTTCTTGTTTTCACTCTTCTGATTTCTAGTTATGGTATCTGTCCAAACAGGGCTGTGTTTAATCAATAGAGAGCTAATATATTTGACAGATCCAGCTGAGAAACGCCAGGCTCCCAAGTACTGTGTGATTGGCGGGAAGACAGGCTCCTTGGTCCACTTTAAGGGCTCCTTTTTACAGAGATGTTGGTGATAATCCCAAGAAGTGTTAATTGTCCCGAAAAGGGTGTCACAACTGAGCCATTAGTAGAGGAAACTGGAGAAAAGGAGATGGGGTGCCCAGCCGCTTGCCTCCAGGCCTGGCTCCCTCCCCGTTTTTGGCTTCCTTTCTCTGTCTATGGAGCATTTTTAGGCATCTTCTTGGCAGACTCACAGCATAGCAGTGCTGGGGACACACATGTAGCACCGTCCCTGCCCCCCCAGGACTTAGCAGCTAGTGGGGAGACTGAATGAACAAATAACTGATGTGAAGTGTTGCCGCAGCTATGTGTGGGGCTCAAGGAGTGCTCAACGGGGGAGCTGTTATCTGGGAGGGGCCACATGTTTGGTCTACTCTGAAATCATCAGAGATCGGGCTGGAGGGGCCCCAGCCTCTAGCGTCTACTCCTGCGCTTCTAAATCATATACCCAGGAAAGCAAGAAAGGCTCTTTCATGCAAATGTTTATTAAACAATACAAATATGCATCTAATGCTCCACTTGATAAGAAATGAAACCACTCTATTACCTACAACATAGACAATACAAAAGGAGAAGCAAGCCCTTCTTCCCCACGCAGCGCCGCCTCGCTTGGCCACGCTGGGAGGCCAGGCGCGGTTCAGGTTCCGCCGGGTGGAACTGCGGTCCCGTCAGCGGCCTCCCCCTTCGCTGAGGACGGATTTCAGGAGGAAGCAGGGCAGGAGGAGGAGAACATTCCCCGTGAGCTGCGTTCTTGGTCCATTAGAGTGTGAGGCGAGAAAGTCTTTCAGGTCTGGAAAAAAATCCCGAGAGTGTATGAGACATGCTGTGGCAGGCTTGCTTTAAGAGAGTGAAGCAGAGATGTCTGCACCTGCTCCGATAAAGCCCTTTTCTCGCTGGGCCTCCTCTCTAGGCCTTGCCCGGCGGGCTCTGCATCAGCCGCGGAGCCCGAGCCGCGGCTTCCCGGCCACGAGGAGGACAGCGCGGAGCGCAGAATGAAGCCCAATGTGGGGAACGCGGCGCAGCTCCAGGAAGACGTGCTTCCCTTTAGCTTGTACCTTCCTCGCGCTGCAGCTAGAAACAGAGGAATTTTTGTGTAACCTGGAGAGCTGAAGGAGAATCAGTTTGCTGTTTTTAAGGCTCACAGAGAAACAGCCCTTGAGCCCTTCTCATCTGGCACATGAGCTGGCCAAGGTGATCGTTCAGAGTTCCACACCCGTCATTTAGCAATGCAGGTAAGTGGATCTGATTTAAAATAAAATAACATAAAATAGCTTGCACCCATCTGTTGCAAAGAAGGTCCAACTTTTCCCCCATTAGCTCTGACTTTATTTCTCTGACTAGGGACCACTTATTGAAGAGGAAAGCACCCATCCCTACAGCAACGGCGGATATCCCCACAGAGGAAGTTACAACAAGGCGCAGCTGCAGAGCACTGGGGATGATGCCCCACCCGCAGTGCTCACCACCCTGCTGAGGCAGTGTGGCTCCTCCACTGCAGGTCTCACTCTGAGCCCCAAGGCTCCGTGCATCTGGCTTTCTATATAGCTAGGACCCCAGCCCAAAGGTGTTGAATGGGAATCTCTGGGGTAGTGAGGCAGGGCAAGGGTCTCGGCCAAAGTTGCCGGTGGTGAGTGGCTACCCTGTGAAGCTGACAAGCCCCACAGGCATGGCCGCAGGCAGGGGCACCAACTCCACTAAGCATTCTCACAAGCAAGTCTGGGCTGGATGTGGGGTCAGCTGGGCAGGGAAGCATGCCGATGAGGAAAGGGCCAACTTAAAGGGACCTTTTCCCCAGGGCTGATTGGCAGAGGCCAGCCTTCTCTTCCCCCGACAAACCCGCCAAGCGCTATCCTCCAGGATTCCTCCAGAAAGTGCCTTCTGAACGTGAAAACCTGGGGTGAGCATGAACCGTCAGAAACTAATGAGTAATGATGAAGACGAGCCACCACGGCAGGGACCTGCCCTGCATCTGTCCGTAGGTGACTACAGTGGGCGTGTCCAGGAGGCCACGCTCAGCACAAGACCGAGGTCAGGCCCACTCCAGACCTGGGCACCATTCCCCACACCACCCCACATGGGAGAGGGTTGTTCCAGGGTACTAGAACCCCACAAAACAGGAACCTTAGCATGTGGGCTCAGAGGAGGTTCCAGAAAAGCTGATGATACAACAGGTGGTCCCAGCGTGAGAATCAGCTACAGGTAAAGAAGGTGTCAGCCTGTACTGAGCTTCACTGATTTTCCCCTGGTGGAAGGGAAGAGGCTGCCCACAGAGAGAAGGATTCAGGCCCTGTTGGCAGTCTTTTCTTGTATATGAACTCAAAGGCCACTGTTATAGTCAGCTTTGTGAATTTGGTTAGACGGCGTCTGTCCCTCAAGCAGGGGTCCCCAAACTGGGGCTGTGAGCACCATGCAGTGTCCCTCCCAGGGGGCCCAAGGTCACCCATTGAGCTTAGCGAGAAAATATTAGAACTTCCACTATATACTGATAGGAAAAAATTAAAATAAGCTTTATTAATATTTACTGTTTATTAGAATCTATGAAATCAATGGTTCTATGGCTTGTCATTATTTTATGTCATACCAGAAAGGAAACTCTGCTACCGATGGATGATTTACTATAACCTGGGATTTTAATTATACACTTATCAAAAGGTCTCTTTTTAGACTTACGCAGACACAGCAGAGATTTTTATCATTATGTTAGTCTTAGGCATGTATGTAAAGGAAGACATAAGTGAAATCAAATTTGTGAATGCTCAGCATGTGTCACTGTGTCACCACCACTGAGTGGGGATTTAAATGGAGGCCACCTGGATGAGGATAATATCTTGTTTCAATATGAGGTCCAGAGCCAGCATTCCCCAAACTTTCCAATTTGAAGATACCCCTGAATGCCCCTGGAGAGCCAGATGGTTTCCTCCCTGTGATGACACCCAGAGAAGCTCCCCCACTGAAACGGCACCTATCATGGGAGAATGTCCCAGAGGGATCTGACAAAGGGCCTGCTCTCTCCTGGGCAGCACACCCACTGCTGAGAGCCAGCTGGGGCCAGGACCTAGGAGGGCCATCCTTCCAATAGGCCCACAGGCTGGCTCTGTTCGTTTGCTTGTTGGTTGGTTGGCTGACTGCTTTGTGCCAGAACTGTATTTTTTTTTAATTGGGTTTGAAGGTGAGGCTTGACCTGACCCCCATCTGACATTTACATGACCTGTTTATCTCTGAAGACATTCAAATTTGCTACTTTACTGTGTCATTATTTAGACTCTAAATTTTAGAACATAATGGTTCTTGATACTAAAGAAATACTTAATTCTTTGGGCTGTGTGTAGGAAGAATCACCCTCTTGGTAAAATGAGATCTTGGGCTGAATCAAGGACTGCTAGCTCCAAGGTTGTCATTCTTCTTGATTTTTTTGTTTAACTCTAATTATAACAGTGCCCATCAGTTAATGGTATAGTGGGTATTGTTCACAACCTAAAAACCACATTTCAGTAAATTTGCCTATAAGTGCTAGATTATGAAGTCATTTTTTCTAACCTCATTGTATTGATGTGAATACGGTTGATGGTGATGATAATAAAGTAACAATATTTTACTTTATGTATAATATGAAACAGGTATAGGGCCTTTTCATCTTAACAAACCAATGGGGTAAATATTGCTGCTGTGGAGACTGAAGCACAGTTATTTAACCTTTCATAAAGATCATGAACATTACAACAAGTATTTTGGGGGGTTTGAACAAGTAATTTGGGGATTTCCCGTGCTTTTTTTATATGCCACATTGCCTCTTCACATGCAAAATTAACAAATGTAAATGAAGAAAATGGTAGAATGATAGTTAACCTGTCTTAAGCATATTGTATTTAGAGCACTGAAAATTGATTGTTTTAATGTAATATAATAGTAGGTAATAGCTTATACGGTGTTTCTTCTTTGGCACTATATTTGGAACTAAAAGGTCAAAGGTCATCCATTCAATATTTATTTAGAATTATTATGCACAAAGCATTATTTTAGGTCATGGAACAGAAAAAAATTACAAAATAGCTCACACCAACAAACAAGATTATTTTGCATAAATTTTATCCTGCCCTGCACCCTCACAGGGCAGGTTATCCTGCCCTTGAAAAGATATTATATTGGGACTAAGAAAGACTGTCAAACTTGGACCCATGGAGTATCAGAGCAGGAAGAGCCCTTGGAGATCCTTTGTCCTTTGGGTCCCTGGAGGAGCCAGAGGACCACAGTTTTGTAGCATGTTGTTATCTATTTGTGATCCCCCATCCATATGTGTCCTTTCACAGTAGAAACATATTGTAAATACAGTTTTCCATTCTATCTTCCATATACTCTTCAAAGTCATCATAATCTTCCATTAAAGGAGTTAAAACATTTACTTACCTATTATTCTGCTGTTGGATTTACAACATGGTCAAATTTTCAATATTCTAAATAACACTATCAAAAATATTCTTAAAAGCCCAGAAATAAACCAACACATTTATGGTCAATTAATCTATGACAAAGGAGACAAGATTATACATTGGAGAAAAGACAGTCTCTTCAATAAGTGGTGCTAGGAAAATTGGACAGCTACATGTAAAAG
The DNA here is from genome assembly GCF_000442215.2 of Lipotes vexillifer. Taxonomy (NCBI): domain Eukaryota; kingdom Metazoa; phylum Chordata; class Mammalia; order Artiodactyla; family Lipotidae; genus Lipotes; species Lipotes vexillifer. The sequence goes on along the minus strand of NW_006791939.1, from coordinate 151,391 downwards.
AATGAAATTAGAACACTCCCTAACACCAAACACAAAAATAAACTCAAAATGGATTAAAGACCTACATCGTAAGCATGGATACAATTAAACTCCTAGAGGAAAACACAGGCAGAACATTGTTTGACATAAATCACAGCAGTATTCTTTTGGATTTGTCTCCTAAAGCAAAGGAAGTAAAAGCAAAAATAAACAAATGGGACCTAATTAAACTTAAAAGCTTTTGCACAGAAAAGAAAACCACTGACAAAAAGGCAACTACTGAATGGGAGAAAATATTTGCAAATGATATGAGCTATAAGGGGTTAATATCCAACATATATAAACAGCTCATACAACTCAAATTAAAAACAAAACAAAACAAAAAACCAGATTTAAGAAAATGGGCCGAAGAACTGAGTAGACATTTTTCCAAAGAGGAAATGCAGATGGCCAACAGGCACATGAAAAATTGGTCAACATTGCTAATCATCAGGGAAACGCAAATCCAAACCACAACGATATATCATCTCACAACTATCAGAATGGTTATCACCAAAAAGAACACAAAGAACAAATGCTGAGAATGTGGAGAAAAGGGAACCTTTGTACACTGTTGGTGGGAATATAAATTGGTGTAGCCAATGTTGAAAACAGTATGGAGGTTTTTCAAAAAACTAAAACTAGAATTACCATATGACCCAGCAATTCCACTCCTGGGTGTACAACCAAAAAAAAACAAAAACACTAATTCAAAAAGATACATGCACTCCAATGTTCATAGCAGCATTATTTACAACTGCCAAAGCATGGAAGCAACCTAAGTGTCCACCAACAGATGAATGGATAAAGAAGATGTGATACACACACACACACACACACACACACACACACACACACACACACACAGGAATACTACTCAGCTGTAAAAAGAATGAAATTTTGCCATTTCAGCAACATGAATGGACTTGGAGGGTATTATGCCTAGTGAAATGTCAGATAGAGAAAGACAAATACTGTATGGTATTATTTATATGCAGAATCTAAAAAACACAACAAACTATTGAATAAAACAAAAAAGAAGCAGACTCACAGATATAGAGAACAAACTAGTGGTTACCAGAGGGGAGAAGAAAGTGGGGAGGGGCAATATAGGCATAGGGAAAATAAAAGGGTTATTATGGGATTATATGAAATCATGTGTGTGAAACTTCTGAAAATCATAAAGCACTATAGAATTTAAAGAATCTTTCATTCAATTAAAAAAAGATATATTTAGGGCAAATCTACTCAGTGGCTCAGAGAAAAATTCAATAAAAAATGTGATTTTGCCAATAAAAGTTCTGGTTATATCCATAATAAAATTTTAGTGTAAAAAAAAAAACACTCCAAAACAATATCATCTTTAATTTATACTGATAATTATAGGAAGAGTCTGGAATGGTAAAGTGGTTAAGAATCAGACCCTGAACGCTTGTGCACTTTTGGTGGGAATGTAAATTTGTGCAGCCACTATGGAAAACAGTATGGAAGTTCCTCAAAAAATTAAAAATAGAACTACCATATGATCCAGAAATTCTGTTTCTGCGTATCTGTGCAAAGGAAATGAAAACACTACCTTTAGAAGATATCTGCATCTCTGTGTTCATTGCACGTTATTTACAATAGCTATGGAACAAAAGACATGGAAGCACCGTAGTGTCCATTGATGAATGAATAGATAAAGAAAATGTGAGCTATATACATATATGTATATAAAACAGAATATTATTCAGCCATTAAAAAAAGGAAATCTTGCCATTTGCAACAACATAGATGGACCTTGAAGGCATTATGCTAAGCAAAATAAGTCAGACAAAAAAGACAAATACCTCTGATTTCACTTTCTTGTAAAATCTAAAAATCAAAAAAGAAAGAAAGAAAAGAAAAGAAAGAAACCAAACTCAGATTGGTGATTGCCAAAGGTGGGGAGCGAATGGGTAAAGGGGGTCAAAATGTACAAACCTTCAGTTATAAAATAAATAAGTCATGGGGATGTAATGTACGACATGGTGACTATAGTTAATAACACTGTATTGCATATTTGAAAGTTACTAAGAGAGTAGACCTTAAAAGTTCTCATCACAAGAAAAAATATTATTACTGTGTGTGGTGATGGAGGTTAACTAGATTTGCTGTGATTATCAGATCTCAATGTATACAAATATCAAATCACTGTGTTGTATACCTTTAACTAATATAACGTTACATGGCAATTATATCTCAATTTTTTAAAAAAGTGTTTGACATAGTTTAGGGATGTGCTTATGTACTCTGTGAACAGTAGCAATTTTATTCACAGATTAATATTAATTACATATTAATTATCATTATGCCAATGTTTATATCAATATGCCATGGTATGTTAATTTATATTTTAAAATAATTTAAATGTTATTGTAAAATACCATATTGTTTCTAAATTAACAACTAACCTCTGTGATTATCTCTTAAGGAAAAAAAAGCAAAGACCAACTATAGGAGTTAACCGCTCTAAGCTTCAGTTTCCTCAAAGTCCCTGAAATATTCTGAGAGCTAATAAAGACAGTTATCATCATGATGATTGCCATTCTCATATCATCATAACCATCTATCAGCGCAGCTGCTATCGTTATCATCATCATCCTCATGTCATCATAACCACTGTCAACACAGCCACCACCACTGTCACCTGCCCTGAAGCAGAATCAATGGGTCAAAGAGTACAAAAGGTAACTGCCCTTTCTGCACCTGACAAATTACTCTGAAAGATGACTGCACTATTTTGTTCAACTTTGATGAGCAGAAGCCACATTTTCAGAATCGCTGTCACTGTCTTTAGCAGACAGCAGTCCCAGTCTTGGATGTTTCCCAGGATGTGAGCAGACATCCTAGAACCCAGTTCCTGCTCTGTTGCTTCTGAACCCAAGCTGGCCTTGCTTAGAAGATTGGAAATGATCACAGCTAGCCCTTTCCCCACATCACTGCTGGGGGCACCAATGACAAGTGGGGAATGACTTCACCTGTAGGACTACATAGGCACCATCTGCAATTCTGATGCTTATTCCATAATTTTGTCCTCCATTCTCTGGGGCGCTGAAAGAACAGCTAGTGAAACAGGGGCACAGGCCCAGCAAACAGAGAGCCCAGTAGGAGAGGGAGGGAGGGAAAGGATATTGTACTATAATCACACTCCCCCCCACAGATACTGCGTGTACCAGGCGGAGCTGGCTGAGAAGGGGGAGCAGCCGTGGGCTTGAAGGGCTGCACCTTCACTAAGAGTGTCACTAGACTGCTAATCCAGGTTGCAGAGGAGGGAGGCTGAGCATTCATTATGTTCCTCCACTAGGGGCCCCACCCAGGGAACACCACCAAGAGGGCTCCTCCGCCAAGAGTGCTGCCCCTCTCCTGCAGTCCTGACAGTGGACAAGGGGGTGTGAAGCGGGGATGAAAGTTTGTGCTACCACTATGCGTGCCCTTAGATAGTGGGATTTGCCCAGGGTTGACTGTAGTGCAGGGAGGAACAGGAGAGTGGGCCTAAGGTCTTCACATGGAGCACACCCAGGGCTACAAAGAGGGCTGAAGGGCTGTGCCTGCATTAACTGAGCCCCTCACTGCTATCCCAGCCAGAGCTTACTGAAAAGGCGAGAGGGCGATGGAAATGCAGTGCCTTCTTTACTTGTGTCCCTGGTCCCTGCCCAAGACGATGGCTCAGCAGCAGAGCATTTTGTTTGTTTTCTGACCTCGGAAGTTCATGTTCCTTACTTAGTTTTACAAGCAAAACATTTGCATTGAGTTGGGAACTGCTCAGAATCTTCATAAATGCATGTTCACCCTGCGTGTTCTCCACACCCCACTGGCTTTTATGTGGCAGGTCTGAGCTGTGGTTACCAGGCACCTTGCTTCCCTGGGAGCACTGACGGGTTGGCCTTGAAGGGCAGCACCTGGCCATGCAGGACTGCTCCCGTCCTGCTCTAGCGTGCCCTCTGCATTTCACAGGTGAGAAGGTGGTGTTGGCTTAGTGTAGAGAAATACCTGTCTGCCAGGCGCGACTCTGCTTACCAGCTTGCGCGATCCCCGAATTCTGCTCTCTGTAAAGGACACTTAAGGACACTGTTTGGACATCACGTATACACTCGGCAATTGGGATACGGGACGCTTAGGAATAAATTTTTAAATGACAGTAATGGTAATACACTGAGTGATTCACGACGACTTTCCCGAGTCATGAATCGACCCAGGTTGCCCATGCCTGGATCGTCTGGCACAGGGAGATCGCTATGGATCTCTGGGTAGGAAGGAGCAGCTGCCCCTGTGTGTGGGTTGTAGGCACAGGACGCGGGTCTTCTTACCACAGCGGCCGGGTGTCTGCAGCGGGAGGCAGTGCAGGGCCGCAAAGACACACCTGCAGAGGCGGCAGCCGCGGAAGGTCCAGGTTCCGTGCCCCAGCGCGCCGCATTCGCTGCGGAGGCGCAGGCCCGGCGTCAGTGCGGCGGGCGCGCGCGCCCC
>NW_006791939.1:129407-146804 GCF_000442215.2 Lipotes vexillifer | reverse complement strand
CCGCCCCCTCCGCCCCGCCCAGCCCGCAAACTGCTCAACCCTCCGCCTACCTGTGCCTCTGGTCGTGCTCGCAGTAGCGGCCGGTGAAGTGAGCGGGGCAAACGCAGAAGCTGCCCAGAACGCAGGTGCCGCCGTTCCGGCAGCAGCGCGGCCGTGGGGGCGCACCTGTGGGGGAGGCCTGGGCGTCAACTCCGCGCGCGGCCCTCTGCATCTGAGAAGCCCGTGGAGGGCCGAGCAAGATCGCCGCCGGGAGGCAATAAAATTGGCTCCCTGCTAAGAGTGTTTGCTCAGGTAAACCCTGCTTGTTAACTTAAGGATTAAAACACGAACTACCTGGGGTGCCGGCGGGTCAGGAAGGAGCCGGAGCCCTAAGACAGACGGGAAACCCTGCCCCCTACAAGTAGGGTGTTCTTTCTTTCTTCCTTTCACATGTTAAAGTTACGCTGTGACTTCCCAAGATGGTGATTAAAGACAGGCCTCTCGGGCGGACCACCCACGGGTGTGAAGAAGGCAAAAAAAATTTTTTTTTTAATTCCACCACTGCCCATCCACCCCCCGACCTCCACTGCGGACCCCCTGGGGACCAGGGGTCTGGAGCCTGAGAGTCTGCAATAAGACTAGCAAAGGTCCGCTATTATACTGGGTTGGGGTAGTTGCTTTAAATACATTAAAATCACAGTGCTCTGGACCCGCAGAAAAATACCCGTTTAAAAGCGAACGCAACGTTTTACACATAAAGTAGTAAAACATTTTTCAGAGTAAAAGAGCACCTCCCTAGGAAATATTTTTTACTTTATGAGGTATCATTATTTGAAGATGGTAAAATGTTTTGTAAACTCAGAGTTCACTGACCGAGATGACCTTTGTGGGCAGCATCGCGACTTACGCTCTCGGAAAGTCCGCGAGTAGGGCAATGAACCCTGCGGCCTCCAGCCCTCCGCGCTGTCGTTCTCCCTAAAATGATTCAAGGTCCAATCGAGTGTTTTCTGCTGGAGCTTCTGAGCTGTAGCACTGTTGATTCCTTCTCTACTACCTTTATATTTCTCTCTTTGATAGCCTTAAAAAGTTAATTGAAAATATGAGACTGATCATGATTGAGAAGCAAATATGCAACAAAAACTGAGACTATAAACAAAATGGTTCTTACTGTTTCCCACGTGGATGATCTGTAATGCCAAACTGATCATAAACAGAAGCCTAGAATATTTAAAGAAAGTTATCAAAGTTTAAAATATAAAAAAGTATGAGCAGAAATTTACATATGTATAAGATGTAATGCATTCGTATACAAATATATAAGTATATAATGTGTAGGTATATTTTTAATGTACAATAAATATTATGCAGTCATTTTGTAACTTGTAGATTTTGATTAATGTTGTCATCCCTTAGAAAGATGTTGAGACCAAGAGTGTATGTGTCCCTTTAAGAGAAGGAACATCGTGCATGCATTGCAATTTATTCAGGCCCTTCAACACCCCTCTTGGCTCTAAGATCTAGATGATCTCCGTTCTTACCTAACAGAGTGGCTCCGGGTCATTTTCCTACTGACACGTCTGGTATAAAAGTCTCCTTCTCTCATGGATACATTGAGGATCTCCAAGGAAGTTGAGTCTGACAGTTTTTGTATTTGAAGGTGTCTTTACTGCAGGTCCTGGTAGAACTGCCTCAGGAGCCAAGATGGATAAGTACAGAAGACACAGGTATTTCCTACTCTCTACCCAGGCCACGAGAAACAGCAGTGAGAAACAGCAATGAGGTCTCTGAGTTCTGCTGTGCAACTCGCTTAGGCAAAGGCAGGCTGTGACAGGCAGGGCCCAAAAGTGAGCCTCAGGGATCATCCCCTCAATGAGACCCCGCTGGGGGTGGGGGCAGGGTGGGGTGGAGACACAGCCGGATTCTCTCCCCAACAGTGTTTACTGTACTGATAGCAGCAGGAGTGGTCATCCCCTAATGTAAAACATTGGTGACCAAAGCAACAAGCCTTTCCCTCCCTGAAAAAAACAAAAAATTAAAACCTCAACGTGAACAAAAAAGTTTTCATAGGAAAACAGAGATTTTATATTGCACACTCCTTGTACTGGGAGATGGTGAGGGGCCCAACTAGAGAAGGGACCAGTTGTGTGGGACAGAATTGATCTCTGGTGGCCTCTGCCTGCAGCAGCTTAAAGCAGGGTTTCGGTTCGGCCAGAGGTTGAAGTCAGGCCTCGGCAGTGAGCATGCTGAATCCTAGCCACTAGGCCACCACCACCAGTGGCCAGTGACAAGGCCCTGGCCTGTCAGCTGTGTAGAAATGAATTTCCACATAGAGATGGAAAGTAGTGAAACAAGTAAAGTGTTTATTAGGATGAAAAAGTGTATGTGTGGATTGACACACGGGCGGGCGGGCTCAGAGGAGAGTCACGCCCTCGTGGTAGTTTGAATCACTTTTATGGGGCATTTCTGCCGGGTTTCCTTTGGCCAATCATCTTGCTTTGCCTCGTTCTGAGTCTGTATTTGGTACATCTCAGGGTCCTCCCATGAGTTGTGGGCACATCTCTGAGCCAAGGTGGATTCTAGCGAAGAGGCCTGTGGGAAGGTTGACATCACTTACTATGGGGCGGCACCCCCTCCCTTTTTGACCCAAGGAGCCTTTTCTGCACATGTGTAGTCAGGAAGGTCTCCTTGACCGAGAATGAGAATGAGGAATCTGTGGTCTTTTATCTCTTACCTGGGCGGGGCCCAGTCTTCTCTCTCGCTCCTGCTGTTATGGAGTTTCTGTCCACAGGGAAGAAACTTCAGCTGTTCAGCCTGGGGCCCATCTGTCTCCTGCCTCAGAACCAGCAGGCTTGAGTTCCAAAAGCCTTGAGTGGAGAGCATGAATATAAAGAGAGTCATTTCATACCTCCTTTCTGAGGATGCATCAATATTTTCACAAACAGGGCCTTTTCTCTGTGCCTAGCATAGTGGTGAATATATCATATTCATTACCCACTTAATACAGCACCCCTCGGGGGAGGCACTCTTATTACCCCTCATGTTTCAGTGAGGCTTAGAGTTTAAGTCCAAAGCTTCTGGCATTTAGATCTTTGAAAAACATGAAATGCACAGATATTACAAGAAGGCTGCAGGGTGCCGGGTATCTGAAGACCACTGAGCACAGGGGTAACTGCCACCTGCTAGTGTCTGATGAGGGGTCTGCTCTGTATCCAAGAGGGGAGTGGTTTGGGGGCCTCTTCTGGATCTTGCTAATTTTCCATTTTTCTAATTGCCAAAATAAGGACTGGGCCCTTTTATCACACTGCAGAGGACACCTTGCAACTCTGGATCAAATTGTTCTTTGAGTTTTGCATAAAAACTGCTTTCTAAAAATAGCATGCTTCCTCCAAAGATGAAATAGTCTTTGATACTGATTTAATGTTTTAAACCTTTAAATGGGAGGTTAATTAAAGATGCCGTTAAATAAACTAGTAGGGAATTGGTGAGCCTGGCCCCCATGAAGCCTTCCAAAAGCTGGGTCTTTGAGCTTCCAGGACCAGGACCTGCAGATCTGAGTGGGCAAAACTCAGGAGACACGAGGAGGTTGCCTCATACCTTCGTGAAACATCTGTAATGGGAGTCATGACAAATAGACTTAATGGTTATTAAATCGAAAACCATAATTTAGTTACCTATGAAAATAAGTATATATATGACTTTAAATCAATAGAAAGTTCTTTATGAGCGACATGGGTTGTACACTAAAAACCATGGATAAGCTAAAGGATTATATTTCTTTGAATAAAAAGTTTTAAAATTGTTCAGTTTATAAGATGATATTGAATCCAAACTTTTCTGACAATATTTAAAGTTTTATAAATAGTTTGTAACATCTACAGTTTCTTTTATTAAATTTTGTATTTTCAAATATACACAAAAGCTAGGATGATGATTCAATAACATTGGGTTCAACAATCAACCTTTGCCAATCTTAAGTGTTATTTTCCTCCACACTTTTCTTTTCTTGGTGTTTTTTAAGGCAAATCTCAGACATCATGATATTTCCTACATCAATTAAGGTTTTGAAAATATGCATGTTATAAATGGAAACTGTAGAAAAAGGAAGGGAAATGTCTTGCCAACAAGACAGGATTGAGGCTAGAAATAGGATGAATGTCCCATCTCTGGCTGTTTGCTTAAGGTCTGAAGTCAGCTCTGGATTGAGGCTAGAAATAGGATGAATGTCCCATCTCTGGCTGTTTGCTTAAGATCTGAAGTCAGCTCTGAGGAGGGAATGGGCTGAAGGTTTAGGGGTGATAAAACACTCTGACACTTGCTCTCATTTACTTAAAGGTCTTACAAAGAGTTTTGCATTTCACTAGGAGGAGCCCAGGTTTGCTTAGTTAATAGGACCCTGCTGGAAGGGGTTGCCTGGGAGCAGCTGGAGGCCCTGTTGGGCAGGCAATTGAGGCTAGAAATAGGATGAATGTCCCATCTCTGGCTGTTTGCTTAAGATCTGAAGTCAGCTCTGAGGAGGGAATGGGCTGAAGGTTTAGGGGTGATAAAACACTCTGACACTTGCTCTCATTTACTTAAAGGTCTTACAAAGAGTTTTGCATTTCACTAGGAGGAGCCCAGGTTTGCTTAGTTAATAGGACCCTGCTGGAAGGGGTTGCCTGGGAGCAGCTGGAGGCCCTGTGGTGGGCAGGCAGACCAACCCCCCTCCCCCATCCCACCCCTCCCCCCTTCCCCCTCCCCTGCCCTGTCTGGGGAAGATCCTCTTTCTTGTTATCAGTTGTAAACAGATAAGACTGGAGCCTGCCCACCCATCAGACTCCTTTTGAGCTGACATAAAGTGTGTGGGAATTGGGGTACCCTGTCTCAAGACTGGAGACCACCCCACCTCTATGTCTTCAGTACATCAAACAGTCACTGAGGAAAATGTTCAACAACAAATTAAGTGTGAGAGAATTCTCTGGGAGCAGGTCATTGATGTGTACTTATTGGGGTTTCCGGAAGCTCTTAAAACGTGCTTAGGCCACACCTCAGGCCCTCTGCTCAGAATCCCCAGGGCAGGGCAGAGCTAGCATCAGGATTTTTAAACCTGCCCAGGTGTTTCTAGTGTGCAGCCAAGCCTGGGACGTGTCCAAGTCCTCCTTGGCTGTGTGCTCCCTAGAATGGAAATGCTCAGCACAGCGCCTGGTGCACGGCACCACACAACAGTCAATGCCCTATCATACCGACTTTTCAGTGAGGAAATTGAGATTTAAGAAGTTAAGAAACCACCTTTGGGATAGATGACTAACAAACAGCTGTGCAGGGCCTTGAACCTGGGTTCATCTGATCTAAAATCTGTGTTTGATTCAAGTTGCTTTAGAATTATTGAGTGTTTAATGTAGACTAGGTATACTATACTCACTAGTTACACAGATTGCTTTGTTTTATTGTCATCACATCCTTAATGAGATAGGAAGGGGGCAGGGCACAGCCTTTAAAAGAATGACAGCCGTTGCGAACATGACATAAACTGGTTAGAACCAACTAGGTCCAACATGGTGGACGACTGACTTCCACTAGACCTTGAGTCTCAGTATACACTCATCATAATACATGAGCATCCTAAATGACACATCCACAGGTGCCATGAAAGTTCCCAGGCAGATCATAAAAGACCAAAAAGTGGACGGTGGCCCAATTCCTGGAAATCCCTGCCCCTTCCCCCAAAAAGTTGGAATAATCCTCCCACTTATTAGCCTATGAAATTACGCAGCCCTATAAAAGCTGACAACCCTGTACCCTGGTGCCACTCGCCTTCTGAGATGGCCCACACTCTGTCTGTGGAGTGTGTTTCTTCCTGAATAAACCTTCTTTCACTTTACTGTGGCTCGCTTTTCAATTCTTTCCTGCATGAAGCCAAGAACCCACACTCAGTGGCCGTCCCAGGGACTTGCCTGAGACCTGGCACGTGACCATCCTCTCGCGCCCCACTTTCTTTCCTGCAACATTATGACATCGATACTAATTTCTATATTTTGTAGGTGCGAAAAATGAGGTTTCAAGAGTTGAGGACTTGCACAGTGCCTCACAGCAGTGACCAGTCAGAGCCGAGCTAATGCTCCAAATCCTTCCTTTGTGCCCACCTGAACCCAGCTGAGGGACACAGCAGAGGAGAGTGGATGGAGAGACACTGCCCCCTCCTGCAGTAAGGGAGGGATTTAGAGAGCAGAAATCATGTACTGAGGTGGTCACAGGAAGGGGGAGGGCACTGACTGCTGGAGGGAAGGAGGCCGCAGGGGAATGACAGCAGGGACAAGGGTGGAAGGGCAGGAAGAGAGGGTGTGGGTGGAGACATTTGATGCAGGTCAGATGATGGGGAGCCTGGATGCTCTTCCCCGAATTCATGCAGACCTGAACAGGGATCAAGTGGGAGTTCAGAGAAAAGAAAAGTTAAATATGTTACACATATTTAACAACCAATGCCATTTTTCTCTGATTATGAAAAAATGTATTCTGATGTTAGTCAATTTGGGAAGTACAGAAAAACACGAAAGAGAAGGTAAAAATCACTCATATTGTCATTCCTCAGAAATGACTATTAGCTTTTTCATCCAAGTCCATTATTACCCTCCATGTAAAAACTGAGGCAAATGAGACAGAGTTTAAGACAGATTTTTGGAAAACATGAACTGTACACATATTAGGAGAAGCAGCCTGCAGAGTGCATGTGCAGTGTCTGAAGACCACTGAGTGCAGGAGTCCCTGCCACCTGCCAATGTGTCATAGTTTTAGGTTAATCCTAGGTGATTTTTATATTTTTATTTCATTGTAAATGGTATGTTTTTGTTATTTAACTTTTTGCTGCTTGTATTTAGGAATACAGTTGAGGTTTTTTTCTTCTTTTTTAATTTTGGTAAAATATATATAAACAGAAAAGTTTTAGCTCAGGCTGCTATAACAAAACCCCATAGGCTTAGGCTGGAAGGCTTAAACACCAGACATGTATTCCTCATAGTTCTGGAGGCTGGGAAATCCAAGATCAAGGTGCTAACAGAATCGGTTCCTGGTGAGGGCTCTCTTCCTGGCTTGCAGACAGTTGCCTTCTCACTGTGTCCTCACATGGCACAAAGGAAGGGCAGGAACTAAGCTCTCTGGTCTCTTCCCACCTTAAAGGTCCCACCATCATTACATGATCTGAACCTCCCAAAGACCCCATTTGTTTTGCTGAAAGACATACTTTCAACTTCAGGTTCAGAGGATTCACCAGCAAAATAACCACTCCACACATCAATAAGCAAGAAATAAGGAAATTTATTATATTAGTAGTAAGTTACAGTGTAAGGACCAGTTATATATATATATAGAGAGAGAAATAAATGTACATACATTACCAAATTGGGAAAAACAAGCATCACCAACCTGGGAGAATTTGCATCACCACGTTAGCAGAACAAGCAATATATAGAGAAAGAGATAAAAGCGCATACATCACCAACTGGGGAAACACCTACATCCAGATCCAAGCAATGTTGGGAAGTCCCTGGAACAGCAGCAATCTGGAGTCCCAATTGGGAAGGTCCCGGTCGGTGCATCCATCCAATGGGTGAGACTTCAGGGTGCCGCTCAAAGGAGTCGTGCTTTTCACGCCAAGCCGCAAGCCAGTAGTCATCAGCTTACATGCAAATATGCAGCTCTGGCTATTAGCATAAATGCTTTGATACTTTAGTTGTAAGTTTCAGAATGTTTGCTGATCCCTGGGAACTGGCCAGATTCCCAAGGTCCAGGAAGCTTCGTGACTTACTCCCTTTTTTATCTGTTGGTTCTCAAGACCTACTTTCACCGATTCAGCTGACCTGCACATAGTCCAGCAGTTCGGTATGGAGCTTCTTTCAGGGTCTTTGTTTAGTCAAAGGCCCATTGTTGTCTCTGAAGCCTGAACAAGACTATTAATTTTCCCAACACCATTTCCAAGATACCATCACATTGGGGGTTATAGCTTCAATATACAAATTTTCAGGGGACCATAGCATAATTCAGTCCATAGCGAAATTTGCCATTTTACCATATATAAGTGTATTACATTCATAATGTTATGTGACCATCACCACTAATTCAAACCATTTTCATTACCCCAAAAGAAACTGTACCCATGTAGCAATAAACCCCCATTGCCTGCATGCCTGGCCACAGGTAACCTCTAATCTACTTTCTGTCTCTATGAATAATGCCAATTCTAGGTATTTCATATGAGTGGAATCATTCATTATTTGTCCTTTTCCTTCTGGCTCATTTCACTTAGCATAATTTATTCAGGTTCATCCATGTTGTAGCCTGTATCAAAACTTTATTCCTTTTGATGGATGAATAGTATTTCATTGTGTGTGTATATATATGTATATATATATATATATATATATACACATATATACACACACACATATACATACATATATATATGTATGTATGTATACATGCACAGGTATACCACATTTTATTTATCCATTCTTCTGGGAATTTTGTTGTTGTTGTTGTTGTTTTTTGGCTGTGCCCCACAGTTTGTGGGATCTTAGTTCCCTGACTGGGAACCAAACCCAGTGCCCTGGCAGTGAAAGCACTGAGTCCTAACCACTGGATTGCTGGGGAATTTCCTATCCATTCTTCTGTCGATGGACACTTGGCTTGGTTCCAGCTTTTGACTACTGGGATAATGCTGCAGTGAACATTGGTGTATAAATACCTGTTGAGTCCTCGATTTTTGTTCTTTTGAGTATATACCTAGGAGTAGAACTGTTGGGTTGTATAGTAATTCTATGTTTAACTTTTTGAGGAACTGCCAAATTATTTTCCACAGTAACTGCAGCATTTTACATACCCACCAACAATGTTCTGATTTCTCTGCATCTTTACCAACATTTGTTATTTTCTGTTTTGATAATAGCCATCCTAATGGATGTGAAGTAATCAATCATTATGGTTTTGATTTGCATTTCTCTAATAGCTAGTGATGTTGACCATCTTTTCAAGTGCTTATTGGCATTTGTATACATTCTTCAGAGAAATGTCTACTGAAGTTTTCCCTATTTTTAAATGGGATTGTTATTCTTTTTGTTGCTGACTTGTCGGAGTTCTTTCTATATTCTGGCTATGTGTTGAGGTAGTTTCTTTCTATTCCTAGTTTGGTGAGGGTTTCTTTTAAATCATGAATGTGTGTTGAATTTTGTCAGATGCTTTTTCTGCATCAATTGAGATGGTCACATGGTTTTTCCCTTCATTCTGTTAATATGGTATACTACATTGATTGATTTTATTTTTTTTTTTGTACACTGAAATATCCTTTCACTACAGGAACAACTCCCACTTGGTTATGGTGTACTACTCTTTTATTATATTAAACAGGATGTTAGCTGTTGAATTCAGTTTGCTAGTATTTTATTGAGGATTTTGCATTAATATTCATAAGGGACCTTGGTCTGTAGTTTTTCTCTTCTTTTAGTGTCTTTTCCTGGCCTTGATATCAGGGTAACAGTTGCTCCACATTATGAATTAGGACATTTTCCTCCTCTTCAATATTTTGGGAGAGTTTGAGAAGGATTGATATTTTTCTTCTTTTTCAAAGTAAACATTCGCTGCTATAAATTTACCTCCTTAGCACTGCTTTTGATGATCCCATATGTTTTGGTACCACATGTTTCTATTTTCATTTGTCTCAAGATATTTTCAAAATTCCTTTGTGACTTCTCCTTTCATCCATCAGTTGCTTGAGTGTGTTGTTTACTTCCCACATATTTGTGAGTTTCTAAGTTTTCCTTTTATTAGTACAGTTTAGTTTCATTCCATTGTGTTTGGAAAGATACTTTATTTGATTTCTTTTTTTTAAGTAAATTTATTTATTTTGGACTGCGTTGGATCTTCATTGCTGCATCTGGGCTTTCTCTAGTTGCGGCAATTGGGGGCTACTCTTCATTGTGGTGCACGGGCTCCTTCTCATTGTGGTGGCTTCTCTTGTTGCAGAGCACCAGCTCTAGGTGCGCATGTGGGCTCAGTAGTTGTGGCTCACAGGCTTAGTTGCTCTGCAGTATGTGGGATTGTCCCGGACGAGGGCTCAAACCCATGTCCCTTGCATTGGCAGGTGGTTTCTTAACCACTGTGCCATCAGGGAAACCCACTTTGTATGATTTCAATCTTTAAAATGTAGTAAGGCTTTTTTTGTGTACTAAGTATGGTCTACATTGGAGAATGGCCCATGTATACTTGAGAAGAATGTGTATTCTGTTGCTGTTGAGTAGAGTGTTCTGTATATGTCTTTTAGGTCTGATTAGTTTGTAGTCGTTCAAGTCTTCTATTTACTTACTGATCATCTGCCTGGTTGTCCTATCCATTAGTGAAAATAGGATATCACATTCTCCAACTATTATTGTAGAACTGTCTATTTCTCCCTTCAGTTCTGTCAATTTCACTTCATGGAACTTGCTGTAGTTGTGTATGTATATGTTTATGAATTGTTATATCTTCTTCATGAATTTGAACTTTTATCAATATATAATATCCTTTTTTGTCTCTTGCACATTTTTTCCTTAAAGTTTATTTTGTCTGATAATATAGCTACTTCTGTTCTCTTTGGTTGCTATTTGAGTGAAATATTTTTTTGCATCCTTTAAATTTCAACTTATTTTGTCTTTGTATCTTTGTGAGCTTTTTATATGTAGATCATGTTTTTAAAATTTTAATCCATTCTTCCATTATCTTCCTTTTATATGTTGTGTTAGTTTCAAGTGCAAAGCAAAGTGACTTATATATGTATATATAGGTATATATATTCTTTTTTTCAGATTCTTTTCCATTATAGAATATTACAAGATACTGAGTATAATTCCCTGTGCTATACAGTAGGTACTTGTTGTTTACCTATTTTATATATAGTAGTGTGTGTATGTTATTCCCAAACTCCTTATTTATTTGTCCCCCTCATCCCCACTATCCCCTCTGGTAACCATAATTTTGTTTTCTATCTCTGTGAGCCTATTTCCGTTTCGAAATAAGTTCATTGGTATCATGTTTTTTTTAGATTCCAAATATGTGATACCATATGATATTTGTCTTTCCCTGTCTGACTGACTTAGTATGATAATCTCTACGTCCATCCATGTTGATGCAAATGGCATTATTTCATTTTCTTTTTATGGCTAAGTAATATTCCATTGCATACATATGCCACATCCTCTTTATACATTCATCTATCAATGGACATTTAGGTTGCTTTGATGTCTTGGCTATTGTAAATAGTGCTGCTATGAACATTGGGGTGCATGTATCTTTTCAAATTGGAATTTTATCCAGATATATGCCCAGGAGTGAGATTGCAGGATCATATGGTAGCTGTATTTTTTTTTTGTTTTTTAAGGAACCTCCATAGTTTTCCATAGTGCTTGCACCAATTTACATTCCCACCAACAGTGAACTAAGGTTCCCTTTTCTCCACATCCTCGCCAATATTTGCTACTTGTAGAATTTTTCATGGTAGACATTGTGAAAGGTGTGAGGTGATATCTTACTGTTGTTTTGATTTGCATTTCCCTGGTGATTAGTGATATTGAGCATCTTTTCATGTACCTGTAGCCATCTGTATGTCTTCTTAGGGAAACTGTCTATTCAGGTCTTCTGCCCATTTCTTAATCGGTTTGTTGGGTTTTTGATATTGAGATGTATGAGCTGTTTATATATTTTGGATATTAACCCCTTATCAGACATATCATTTGCAGATATCTTCTCCCAATCCGTAGGTTGGCTTTTGATATTTTTTAGGGTTTCCTTAGTTGTGCAAAAGCTTTTAGGTTGAATTAGGTGCCACTTGTTTGTTTTGGCTTTTGTTTCCCTTGCCTGAGGAGACAGATCCAAAAATATATTACTAAGACTTATGTCAAAGAGTGTATGTTTTCTTCTAGGAGTTGTATGGTGTCCATTTATACACTTAGGTCTTCAATCAATTTTGAGTTTATTTGTATATATGGTGTGAGAAAATGTTCAAATTTCATTCTTTTACATGGAGCTGTCCAGTTTTCCCAACACCACTTACTGATAAGACCATGTTTTCCCCATTGTATATTCTTGCCTCCTTTGTCCTAGATTTATTGACCAAAGGTGCATAGGTTTATTGCTGAGCTGTCTATCCTGTTTCATTGATTAATATTTCTTGTTTTTCACCAGTACCATACTGTTTTGATTAGTGTAACTTTGTAGTATAATTTGAAGTCTGGGAGCCTGATTCCTCCAGCACTGTTTCTCTTTCTCAGGATTGCTTTGACTATTCAGGTTTTTTGTGTTTCCATACAAATTTAAAATTTTTTTGTTCTAGTTCTGTGAAAAATGACATTAGTAATTTGACAGGGATTGCATTTGATCTGTCAATTGTCTTGGGTAGTCTGGTCATTTTAATAATAATAATATTGATTCTTAATCAATCAATAATATTGATTCTTCCAATCCAAGAACATGGTATATCTTTCCTTCTGTTTGTGTTATCTTCAATTATTTTCATCAGTGTCTTACAGTTTTCTGAGTACACGTGTTTTGCCTCCTTAGGTAGGTTTATTCCTAGGCATTTTATTCCTTTAGATGAGATGGTAAATGGGATTGTTTCCTTAATTTCTCTTTCCTATCTTTCATTGTTAGTGTATAGAAATGTGACAGATTCTTGTATTAATTTTGTATCCTGCAACTTTACTGAATTCATTGATGAGCTCTAGTAGTTTTCTGGATTTTTTCTGGATTTCATCTTCAGGATTTTCTATGTATAGCATCATGTCATCTGCAAATAGTGACAGTTTTACTCCTTCTTTTCCAGTTTGGATTCTTTTACTTCTTTTTTGTCTCTGATTGCCATGGCTAGGGCTTCCAAAACTATGTTAAATAATAGTGGTGAGAGTGGACATCCTTGTCTTGTTCCTGATCTTAGAGGAAATGCTTTCAGCTTTTCACTATTGAGTATGATGTTAGCAGTAGGTTTGTTGTATATGTCCTTTAATATGTTGAGGTAGGTTCCCTCTATGCCCACCCTCTGGAGAATTTTTATTATAAATGGGTGTTGAATTTTGTCAAAAGCTTTTTCTGCATCTATTAAGTTGATCATATGTTTTTTATTCTTCAATTTGTTGAAGTGGTGAATCACATTGATTGATTTGCATATATTGAAGAATCCTTGCATTCCTGGGATAAATCTTACTTGATCATGGTGTATGATACTTTTAATGTGTTGTTGGATTCAGTTTGCTAGTATTTTGTTGAGGATTTTTGCCTCTACATTCATCAGTGATATTGGCCTGTAATTTTCTTTTTTTGTGATATCTTTGTCTGGTTTTGGTGTCAGGGTGATCGTGGCCTCACAGAATGGGCTTGGGAGTGTTCCTTCCTCTACAATTTTTTTGGAGGAGTTTCAAAAGAGTAGGTGTTAACTCTTCTGTAAATGTTTGATAGAATTTGCCTGTGAAACCATCTGGTCCTGGACTTTGGTTTGTTGGAAGATTTTTTGTTTTTAATCACAGTTTAAATTTCAATACTTGTGATTGGTCTGTTCATATTTTCTATTTCTTTCTGGTTCAGTTTTGGAAGGTTGTACATTTCTAAGAATTTGTCCGTTTCTTCTAGATTGTCCATTTTATTGGCATATAGTTGCTTGTAGTAGTCTCTTATGATCCTTTGTATTTCTGTGGTGTCCATTGTAATTTCTCCTCTTTCATTTCTAATTTTATTGATTTGAATCCTCTCCCTTTTTTTCTTAATGAGTCTGGCTAAAGGATTATCAATTTTGTTTATCTTCTCAAAGAACCAGCGTTTCATTTTATTAATATTTGCTATTGTTTTCTTTGTCTCTATTTCATTTCTTGCTGCTCCGATATTTATGATTTCTTTCCTTCTACTAAAGTTGGAATTTTTTGTTCTTCATTCTCTAATTGCTTTAGTTGTAAGGTTAGGTTGTTTCTTTGAGATTTTTCTTGTTTCTTGAGGTAAGGTTGTATTGCTATAAACTTCCTTCTTAGAACTGTTTTTGCTGCTTCCCATAGGTTTGGGGTCATGGTATTTTCATCGTCATTTGTCTCTAGGTATTTTTTGATTTCCCCTTTGATTTCTTCAGTGAAGTTATTTAGTAACATATTGTTTAGCCTCCATGTGTTTGTGTTTTTTACAGTTTTTTTCTCCCTGTAATTGATTTCGAATCTCATAGCGCTGTGGTCAGAAAAGGTGCTTGATATGATTTCAATTTTCTTAAATTTACTGAGGCTTGATTTGTGACCCAAGATGTGATCTATTCTGGAGAATGTTCTGTGTGCACTTGGGAAGAAAGTGTATTCTGCTGCTTTCAGATGGAATGTTCTATAGATATTAATTATGTCTATCTGGCCTAATGTGTCATTTAAGGCTTTTTATCCTTATTAATTTTCCCATTGGTGTAATTGGGACATTAAAGTCCTTCACTATTATTGTGTGACTGTCAATTCCCCCTTTTATGGCTGTTAGCATTTGCCTTATATATTGAGGTGCTTCTGTGTTGGGTGCATATATATTTATAATTTTTACATCTTCTTCTTGGATTGATCCCTTGACAATTATGTAGTGTCCTTCCTTGTCTCTTGTAACAGTGTTTATTTTAAAGTCTATTTTGTCTGATATGAGTATTGCTACTCCAGCTTTCTTTTGATTTCCCTTTGCTTGGAATACCTTTTTCCATCTCCTTACTTTCATCCTGTGTGTGTCCTTAGGTGTGACATGGGTCTCTTGTAGAGAACACATATACTGGTCTTGTTTTTGTACCCATTCAGCCAGTCTGTGTCTTTTGGTTGGAGTTTTAATCCATTTACATTTAAGGTAATTATCCATATGTAGGTTCCTATTGCCATTTTCTTAATTGTTTGGGGTTTCTTTTTGTAGGTCTTTTTTCTTCCCTTCCTCTTTTTTTCTCTTCTCTTGTGTTTTCTGCCTAGAGAATTTCCTTTAGCATTTGTTGTAAAGCTGGTTTGGTGGTGCTGAATTCTCTTAGCTTTTGCTTGTCTCTAAAGCTTTTGACTTCTCCATCGAATCTGAATGAGAGCCTCACTGGTAGAGTATTCTTGGTTGTAGGTTTCTCCCTTTCTTCAATTTATATATGTCCTGTCACTCCCTTCTGGCCTGTAGAATTTCTGCTGAAAAATCAGCTGATTACCTTATGGACATTCCCTTATATGTTATTTGTTGCTTTTCCCTTTTTGCTTTTAATATTTTTTCTTTGTATTTAATTTTTGTTAGTTGGATCACTATGTGTCTTGGCTGTTCCTCCTTGGGTTTATCCTGTATGGGACCTTCTGCACTTCCTGGACCTGGGTGACTATTTTCTTTCCCATGTTAGGGAAGTTTTTGACTATAACCTCATCAAATATTTTCTCAGGCCCTTTCTCTTTTTCTTGTTCTTTTGTGACTCCTATAATTTGAATGTTGGTGTGTTTAATGTTGTTCCAGACATTTCTGAGACTGTCCTTATTTCTTTTCATTCTTTTTTCTTTATTTTGTTTTGCAGCAGAGATTTCCACCATTCTGTCTTCTGGGTCATTTATCTGTTCTTCTGCCTCTGTTATTCTGCTACTGATTCCTTCTAGTGTATTTTTCATTTCAGTCATATTGTTCATCTCTGTTTGTTTTTAGTTCTTTGTTAAACATTTTTTGTATCTTCTTGATTCGTGCTTCTATTCTTTTTCCAAGATCTTGGATCATCTTTACTATCATTACTCTGAATTCTTTTTCAGGTAGATTGCCTGTCTTCTCTTCGTTTAGTTGTTCTTTTAGGTTTTTATCTTGTTCCTTCATCTGCACCGTATTTCTTTGTCATCTCATTTTTTCTAACTTACTGTGTTTGTGGTCTCCTTTCCTCAGGCTGCAGGTTCCTAGTTCCCCTTGCTTCTGGTGTCTGCCCTCTAATGGTTGAGGTTGGTCCAGACACTTGTGCCATTACCCCCTTGTTAGGGGGATTGACTGGTGTTGTGGTGATCAGAGCCTGCCCTGGGTATTGATCAGGGCCTCCCCTTTGCTCTGTGGTTTTCACTGCCCTGTCAGGGATGGGGTCTGCTCCCTAGTTGTTGGAGTAGAGGCCCCCAGATCTGTTTCTTAGCTGTGTTTCTGATCTGTGGTGTGAGGTAGGCAGGTTTGGAGCACTCACACTGGGAGAGAAGCCACTGAGTTTTCCTCGGCTGGGGCTCTTCACCTGTGAATATGCTGTTGTATCCCCTTTCACCTGTTGTGCAGGCTCACAAAGTACACAGGTGTTGGCACTGCTCTCGGTTCCACCTTAACTGTGGGTATGCCAGCAATTGGCCCTGATGACTCTCAGGTATTGTTTTCACCAGGCCACTGGCAGATCCACTGAGGTAAGGTCCCAGAACTGCAGTAGCAAGCACGTGGACCTGCTATGGGAGCTATGGAGGCAGCTCAGACTCTGGCCTGTCCCAACTACTGTGTGTACGTGCCTACAAAGTCCACAGCTGCTAAAGCCAGACCCGTCCTAGCTTCAGGAGCACTTGTCCTTTCGATGTTTTGCAGGTGCTGAATTTAAGAAGCTGTCAGCATAGGTGTAACTCCGTGGTTTGTGCAGCCACGAGGAGAGATTTCTGCTCTTCCTCCTCAGTCACATGGCCCCTGGGGCTCAGCTGTGCTTTCAGCCCCACCTCTGCGTGTGTTCCCCCCACTGGAGTCTGCTCAGGAGCACAGGAGCCTGCCTGGCAGGAAGGAGCCAAGATGGTGATCAGGGTGAGCAGGCTGCCAATTGGGGCATGCAAGCCCATCAGGCGGCAATCAGGGCGAGCAGGTTGCTCAGGTCAGAGTTGGGGGGAGGCGGAGGAGGTGATGGCAGGGACACGCAAGCTGGCTCCGGTGGGAGCCCTCCCTAGTGCCTGTAGAGGTGGGGACTGGCACATGGGCAGAGAGGCTGCAATGGTGGCCCCAGCTCCTGTGCATCACACAACAGCGGTGTTTCACTTCTGTGGGAACTTGTCACTCCTGTCCCCTTAGGCTATCTTCTCACAGCCAACAGCAGTCCCCTCCCCAGGTCTGCTTTTCACACCCCACATTCCAGCCCCCAGCCCCCATGTGCACTGGTGGACACCTTCTCAGGCTGGGGTGAACAAGGCTGTGGTAAGGACTATCTGTCTAGGTCTCACTCTGTCCTGCCTGCCACAGACTGGTCACTGGGCTCTCTTCTGAGCCCCTAAAACTCCCCTTCTGTCCCAGCAGTTCTATCTACCAGTGAGGGGGCCTCCCCAGATGCGGGAACCTCACCTCACTCTCAGCTCCCTGCCAGGGATGCAAGTCCCATCCTGCCTCCTCTCCTCTTCCTTTTCCTTTCTTTCTTTCATCCTACCTGGCTATATGGGGATCCCGTTTGTCCTTTTAGGTGTCCGAGGTCCTCTCCTCTGCCAGTGTTCA
>NW_006791939.1:70626-129397 GCF_000442215.2 Lipotes vexillifer | reverse complement strand
TTCAGCAGGTGGTCCGAGAGAATTGCTCCATTTGTAGATGTATTCTTTATGCATTTGTAGGGAGAGATGAACTCCATGTCCTCCTACTCCTCTGCCATCTTGGAAAGTCAAGGCTAGCAGATCTAACATTCCTAATAGGTATTACTTTCCAAACATTAGGCAAATATTATTTTCTATATACAGTTTCTTCTTCTGTGAATAATAATTCAGATCAAATATATCCAATACATGACTGTCTACTGTATTAATCAGCTACACCTGTGTAACAAACAATTCCAGAGATTAGTGGCTGAAAACAATCATTTATTAGGTCATGATTCTGGGGGTCAACATTTGGGGCTGGGCTGGACTTAGCTAGACAGTTCATTGCTGGTCTACTCATGTGACCATAATCAGCTAGAAAGATGGTGTCTGGTTGGCCTAGGATGGCCTCAGGCACATGTCTGAAATTTGGTCCTGGCTAACTGAGAATGAGTGGGTCCCAGATTTCCAGCAGGCCAGCTCAGGCTTACTCACATGACGGTAGTTGCAAGCTTCCCAAGAGTGGCAAGCAGGGATCTTCCCCAATGCACAAGCTCTTGTCATGTCTTTTCCTACATGACTGTGAATGCTCCATTGAACAAAGCAAGTCACATGGCCAGGCCCAGGGTCAGTGTGAAAAGAAACTACACAAGGAGTGATGAGAAAAACCTGGGAGCTATCACAGCAACAAATTGTGATAGTGGCCTCCTTCTACTTCCTTAACAACAACCCAGATTTGCTGAGGTACCAATGGCCCTGGCCCTGGTCCTTCCCCAGCCACAGAGACACACATTTCCACTCCCCTGGAAAATGATTGGTTTAAGAACTGGCCACAGAGACAGGATGAGAAATTAACTGGAGGGGGGACCCCTGGGAAAGGTTCTTTCTACAACAAAAGATGCATCAGAAGAAACAGGAGTTCTTTGTGCAAGAATGCTTGAACTTCTGTGGCTGTGAGAAAATCACAGACCAGCCAACCAGCCAAACTGTGGTTGAAACTGAGCAGGACACTGTGGGGTCTTCCTGGGGAAAGAAGTAAGATGTCCTCCACCTTTGGTTTGTAGAGAAGCTTTAGCTTCCTAGGCCTTCCCCAAACTACAAAGAGAAAATATAATCAGAGAAGTTAGAAAATGCAGAAACAAAGGCAAAAAAAATCAAGCAAGACAAAATAATAATAGTTTAGCCATTAAACAAAGTCAAGGACATGTAGTTCCTCCTCAAGGGCTATGGATAATATTCTGAGTCATATCCTTGAGTTGTTTTATAGATACTAAAAACCCCATCAGGTGGAAGAAGTTAACTGTATGCTCACCACAAGCACGTAGACCCCAGATGTGTTGTAATCAGAAAGTTGATGATGTTAACTCCTGAAATACCTCCCTGTTACCTCACCACCAACAAATCAGAAGAAATCTACAAGCTGATCACACACCCCTTGACCCTCTCCCTTACCTTGCCTTTAAAAACTTTTCCTTGAAAGCCTTCAAGGAGTTCAGGTCTTTTGAGGGTAAGCTGCCCGTTCTCCTTGCTTGGCCCCATGTTAAGCACCTTGCAATAAATGCTGTCCTTTCTTTCACCACAACCCATGTCAGTAGATTGGCTTTGTTGCACACAGGCAAGCAGACCCAAATTTGGTTTGGTAACATGGTCAAGCTACTGGAACTGCCTGTTTCTTGTTATGAGAAATGGCATGTGCCCTTACTATTTTAGCCACTTCAAGTTGGGTGTTCTGTTATTTAGAGTGTTTTTCTCCCATTTTCAGAGAAAATGTATCTCAGTGAGGTAGACATTGAGTCAGAGTTCTATTCTTTTTCAGTAATCTAATGAAAGCTGGAGAAAACTGTGTAGTTAAAACTTAGTTCTCTTGATTAAGAATAAAGGATAATGCATCAACTGAGTGCAAAAAATAACAGGGTCAATGGCACCATACTTAAAGTAAAAATGACAAAACAATGACTTACTGTTCACTAACTTGTTGACTTAGTTGTGGCAAGCCTTTTTTCTGTTAAGCATTTTGTATTAGAGGGTGAGTGAGAGTTGGTGACAGACATGTGAAAGGGTGATGTATGTGTGTGTGTGTTGGGGGGTGGTTGGCTTCAGGGCTGGGCCCTGCTACTGTGAACTGTGCATCAACCAGCTCTTCTCACCAACCAGCACTTTGGAAACACCCAAACCTTGGAGTCATCCCGGACTCTTCTCTTTCTCGTTACCCCACATCCAATCTGGTGGCACATACTATGGATTCCACCTTGAGAATCTGTGCAGAATCTACCCCCTTTTCAGAGCCTCCTCCACTGCTCCCATGGCCTGAGTAAGGCAGCAGCACCTTCCATCACCTGGGTAATGTGCCAGCCTTCCTCAGGCTCCTGCTCTCACCCCAACTCCACCCCGTAGACTGATCCCCACACAGTGGCCATATTATTCATTTCAGAATACGAGAGACATTATATTTCTCTTCAACTCAAATCTCTCCTGTGGGTCCCAACTGTCTAGCAGTAGAGGCCAAAGCCCTGCAGTATCCTTCAATGCCCACCATCATGTGCCTGTGCCTCCTCTAAGAATTCACCTTCACCAGGCCTGTCCCTCAAACATACAGAGAACTTTCCCACCAGGGCTTTTGCACTTGTGCTTTCCACCTGAGACACTTCTCCCCAGATGTCCGTGGAATTGCTGCTTCGACCCTCTGAGTCTTTGCTCAAACATCACTGTTAGAGAGGCCCTCCCAGAGCAAGCTTCCACCTTGCTGCCACTGCCCAGCCCATCTCACCATGTCTCCTTCAACCAGGTTTATTTTTCCCCTGAGTGTTCTCACGAGCTGAAATGTGTGTATGTAGTTGTTTGTTTATGTATCTCTCCATCTAGAAGGCACTCGCCACAGCATTCTCTGTATATCCCTTCCACAGAGCCTGCTACAGAATGTGCATTCAAGCCACAATAATTAATTCATACTAATTGGATGAGTGAGCACTATGTTCCCCAAGGTCTTTCTGACACCATCAAGTGGGGGTGGAGGGGTCACTAGAGCTCCCCAATTTATCTTTTAGATGTTGGGTGGCTGATTTAAATTTTTATTTGATAAAAGTGGCTTTCCTACTAAAAGATTTGAAAGTGTCTATTTTACACTATTCCATGGGTGGAAAAAGTGGTTCACTGGAGGGATAAGTGATTGTGTGAGGGAGAAGGGAATTTTCACTGTTCACTTTACACACTTCTATTTGTGTAATTTAAAAAATGAACATATATTATTTTAATTAAAAAATAAAAGACTTCTTTAAAAATAGTGCAGTGATGTGGAGGAGTGGAATGCAAATCTCACAAGCCTGTCTCTTACCACTGGGACCAGTATTCTTCAGATCAGGCCTCTTCATCTCTTCTCTCTCACTTCTTGTGAGACCTGAGCATTTCTTTACACCAAGCTACATACTGTGTTGGGGATTTTAAATGCACAAGTTATCATATCTTTCTCATTATAAAAATATCCGTGTACCTCACAGCACAGTTGGAGAATAGTCAAAGGACAGATATGCCTTCCTACAAAGACTAGCACTGATAACACTGTTATGCACTTTTTCTATTTTGGTTCACATTACCAAGTTTTTATTTGTTTTAGGTATTTGGATCATACACTTGCATCTAGGTCCAAGTTTATGTCCTTATATTTTAACAACTTTCTGCCATATTGAAGTCCTAATTTTCAGTGTCTCTTGAAAGAATTAAAATAAGCCAATTCTCATTCCTCTTTCCTCTTGTTTCAGAAAAGGTCTTTTGCTTCAGAAAGATGATTCTGACACATCCTGAGGCCACAGTGTGCCCTGCCTGGCTACAGTGGGCCCACTGTGGTTCCTGGCAGCACAATTAGTGCTCTGACACTTTCACAAAGCTTGGAAAGACTTTTGATAAGTTTACTATTAAAGCTTGGAATAACTCCAGTACAACTAGCCTATTACTCTTGAAAATTATATAGTTTCCTTCTATCCACTGGATCAATTTTCAGAAATTAAAGAAAAAATGGTGAGCGTTAATTTAATTTGTGTCTTGACATTGGCAGGAGGTCAGTGGGAACATAGACTTCACCCCCACCCCCACCACCCTGATCTGGCAGTAAGGAGGTGGCACCACTGGAGTGCTGTCAGGAGGCCAACTAAAACACAAGATGTAAAAAGTCTCAGAGTCTCATAACATAATACCCACAATGTCCATATTTCAATGAAAAGTCACTAGTCATTCCAAAAACTATGAAAATCTCAACCTGAATTAGAAAATACAACAAATGCCAACACCAAGATGACATAGATTTTAGAATTATCTGACAAGTATATAAAAGGAGTCATCATAAATATATTTCAAGGAGCAGTTATCAACATGATTGACATAAATAAAAAAATGGAAAATCAGTTATAAAGAAGAACCAAAGGAAAATTTTAGAATTGAAAAATACAATAAACAAAATAAAAGACTCAATAGATGGGCTTAACATTGGACTGGAGATGATAGAGGAAAGAATCAGTGAGCTTGAAGATAGAACAGTAGAACTTCCCCAATCTGGCCAATAGAAAATAGAGTGAAAAAAAAAGTGAACAGGGCCTCAGGGACCTGTGAGACTATGACCAAAAATCTAACATTCATGTCGTTGGACTTGTAGAAAGAAAGGACAGAGTGAGGCTGAAAAAGGACTCCAAGAAATAATGGCTGATGTTCAACAAAGGAGGCAAGAAAATACAATGGAGAAAAGACAGTCTCTTCATTAAGTGGTGTTGGGAAAGCTGGACGGTCTCAGGTAAATCAATGAAGTTAGAAAACTCCCTCACACCATACACAAAAATAAACTCAAAATGACTTAAAGACAAATATAAAACGTGACACCATAAAACCCCTAGAAGAGCACATAGGCAAAACATTCTCTGACATAAATCATAGCAACGTTTTCCTAGGTCAGTCTCCTAAGGCAAAAGAAATAAAAGCAAACCTAAACAAATGGGACCTAATCAAACTTATAAGCTTCTGCACAGCAAAGAAAACCATAAACAAAACGAAAAGACAACATATGGACTGGGAGAAAATATTTGCAAATGATGTGACTGACAAGGGCTTAATCTCCAAAATATAAAAAACAGTCCATACAGCTCAATATTTAAAAAACAAACAACCCAATCAAACAATGGGCAGAAGACCTGAATAGACATTTCTCCAAAGAAGACACAGATGGCCAACAGGCATGAGAAAAGATGCTCGACATTGCTAATTATTAGAGAAATGCAAATCAAAACTACAATGAGGTATCACTTCACAGTCAGATGGCCATAATAAAAAGTCAACAAGTAAGTGCTGGTGTGGGTGTGGGTGGTTGGCACAGAGGAGGAAGGGGAGCCTTCCTTACTGCACATGCAGGCTGCTCCAAGCAGCCATACTCCATCATTTACGTGCTGTCTCTGGCTGCTTCAGCACGACCGACTGCCCAGAGTTGGGTGACTGAGACAGAGATGGGCTGGAGCACTCTCTTCACTTTGAACGGCTGTCTGGTGCACTCAAAATTACTTCAACTCGGTTATAACTAGACATCTGTCCCAGTGCCATGTACTGTGACATTATATTTACTTTTATTATTGATATGTGCCTATCATGTCAAAAGAAAGAAAAGTGGACTTCATGTTTTATTTTTAAAGCACATTGAAGCATGGGTTATTTTGTTATCCAATTAAATGGCAAAACATTGTGTTTATTATGCAACAGCAACTGCCCTAAAAATTTTAATAAAATAAGTGTTGACCTTACCAGACTAAGCACTCACCACAACATTCCCAACTTCCAGGAAGATAATGACCAGAAAAATTGGAAAACTTTAAATGAAATAGTTCATCATAGCAGAATTTCTTCACAAAAATAAAAATGAGGCTGCAACTAAAGTAAGTTTCCAAGTGTTGGACAAGAAAAGTCATTTACTGATGGCGAGTTAATTAAACTGATTTATTACAGTAGCTGAAAATAAACTTTTTTAAGACTATTGATCTTTTAGCTGTAACAGTTTCTTGAAGGGTTGACATTGGGTGGAACAATAACAGACAATTAAAAAAAGGCAAATGTTTTCCAGTGGTATTCTTTGGCCCTTGATAAGACTAATGGTGTTGCTTGATAAGCCTGGTGCTGTTTATTTGAGAAACCAATACTGAGTTTGAAGTGCCTGAAGAATTAGGCTGTAACTAGTGTGTGTGTGTGGAGCAGGGACATTTTCAAAGAGGTTCAGAAAACAAAAATTCAGTACAACCTGATGGAAACTGTTAAGATGTTTTACAGTTGATGATGGTAAAAACACTTGTGGAGCAGAAAAAGGCTTAGTTGGACAAATTTACAAAGCTTCTGAAAATGTAAACCCTTTAAAGCAAATGGTTGTTCATTTTATTATTCAACAGCAGGTACTTTGCAGAAAATATTGGAATCTATCGTGTGTTATTAACCAGTTGAAACTGAATATCCTAACTTTCTCAACCACATAGCAATTCAATAGGTTAGCAGTTGTAAAGTGTTATTGCAATTTTTTTTGAGCTCAGGACTGAAATGGATTTTTTTCTGAATAAGAAGAATCACCCTCAATTACTATTATAAAACATTGGTTGAATTAAGAAATTAGCTTTGGCTACAGATTTGATAATGTTTCTTATGAAATCAACCTAAAACTGTAGGGCAAAATAGAGCTTATGTGTGAAATTTATACTGTAGTAAAGTCAATTAGACAACAGCTAATGTTTAAATCACAAGTAAAGGTAAGTTGCTTTATATACCTCCTGCGCTGTCAAAAATTAAAACCCATACAAATTTGTGTGGGCATATGTTCTGAGCTGAAACTACGGTTCTAACAAGGTTTCTTCTGACTTCAGTGAAAGTGCAAAGGAAATGTCCTTATTTCAAAGTCCATTTACCTGTGCAAATAGAGGGGCGTAACTTTCGATTGGAAGTGATTAATCTGCAGTGTCATGCTAAAATATCAAGAGGACAGGCTAAAATATCAAGAGGAGAATCTAGCAGAATTCTATAAAGCCCTTCCAAGTGATAAATACTCTCAATACCATATCTTTAGGGATCAGTATTTGTCAGTACTTACCTGTGTGAAAAAACATTTTCAGAGGTAAAATATGTAAAATCTCATTACAGGTCAGCAGTAACAGATGAACACTTGCAATCAATTTTGATGATAGGAAACAGTAACTCTGAACCCCAACTAAGCAAAATGTTATCCCCCAAATACTTCCATTCTTTTCACTAGTGTCCCTATATCACAAAACATCATGTTCAGTTATATTTCAAATTTTGTCAATAAAATCTTGTGGGAATTTGTCTTCTCTCTTGTCATGTAAGTATATACTTAATATCTTCGATTTTTGCCACTTGGTCTGTCAAGCCTAAAAAAGATTTACTACCTAGCTCTTTATAAAAAGTGTTTGCAGACTCCCAGAGAGGAGATTTTGGTCTTTATCTAAAGGAGCTTACCATCTAATTTGAGACAGACCAGACAATGGCCCATGAAATCACAAACAATCCCAGTGTCTTCCTTTTCTTTATTCTTAAATTTAAAATATTCTTTGGAAGTACAGAAAAGCTAAGTAAAAAGCTAAGGAATCTTGACCACCCACCTTTCTGCATACAGTCCCTTTTCCAGAGGTCACCCAGAGGTCATCCTGCTTCCTCCCTTTCTCCCCTACAGTCTAGTCTCACTCAGCAACCAGAGTGATCCTGTTAACAAGTAGGGCAGTTTAAGACCCCTCCACCCTCAGACCTGCAGCAGCTGCCCATCTTATTCCTGTTGAAGCCACAACCCCATGTTGTCCCTGCCAGGCCTCAGGAGCCCACATGCCCACCCCATCCCCACCCCATCCCCACCTGCGTGAAGTCGGCCACACTGGCCTTTGCTTTTCCTTGGCACACTCCTTTCTTATGGCCTTTGCATGGGCTATTTTCTCTGCCTGGTGTCAGATTGCCTGATTTAGCAAACAAAAATACAAGATGCCCAGTTAAGTTTTCATTTCAGATAAACAAATAATGTTGATATAACTATGTCTAAGTACTGCATGGGACATACTTACATGAAAAAATTACTCATTGCTTACTTGAAGTTCAAATGTGACTGTGTATCCTGTATTTTGCCTGCCAGCACTGTCTGGAATGCTTGTAACTTCTATCAAGTCTTTGCTCAGAGTGGTCTCCTTCCAAGTGAGGCCCACCCTTAGTGCCCCATTTGAATTTGCCACCCAGGTCATCCTCTACCATACCCAATTCCCTTACCTTACACTAGTTTTTTCCTTATAACATTCATCACCTTCTAACACACCAGATAATTCATTTGTCATGTTTATTGTTTATTTTTATCTCCTCTCATTCAAGTGTAAGCTATACCTGGGCAGGGATTTGGGGATTTTGCAGGAGACAAAGCATTAATCTATCCCAGTACCTAGAAGAGAGCCTGGCACATGAGAGTGCTCAAGAAATATTTGTTGGAAGATGGATGAGTGAGAGTCCTCTGAGCAGCAACTGGATGTCCACAGGCCACAGTTCCACTTTGAACTTATTTATGCTTTTTCAAGCTTTTTTTCCCTGCCCATTCATCCAAGCTAGCAGGCTGGTGTCACTCCCAAATTCTCCCTCTCTCTCTTCCTCTCTCCAAAAGTATTTGGTGTCCACATCCCACTCTAGTTCCTCCACATTATTCTTCATCTGTCACCTGCTCACACCCTGTGGTCCCACCTTGCCCTTTAGGTGTTGCGTGTTACTTGACAGTCTCAAGTCTCCTTGCCACTCATCTATCCCCATCTGATCCCTTCCTCACACTACTTCTCAATCTTTTTAAAATGCAGAATAGTGAGAAATGAAACAGAAACCACAATTTGTAAGACTATGTGAGTCTCCAAACTGATAAACTGTCTCAAACCATGACATGCACGTAAAATGCTACTGTTTTCTTTTCTCTCTTTCCTTAAGTTGTCTCTCATGGGCTGTGAAATTGCCTTAAAAGGATTTGAATTTTAGCAATTTCTCATTGATCAGAGTGGAAAAACAAACATAGACTTTGGAGTTGGACAGACCAGGGTAAAATCCTGACTTTTGCTATATGCTATTTATTGAGATGCTATAGTATAGTATAGTAGGTGGTGGCATCAGAATCACTAGCGGAGTTGTTAAAATACAGTCCCTGATTCAAGAGATCCGGTGTGGCCCAACAATTTGCAAGTTTCCCGGGGATGCTGGCACTGCTTGTCCAGGGATTTTCTTTGAGAACCATCACTGTAAAGGCTAATAAAATGAACTCTGGAGTCAAACAGATCTGTCTCTCAGCTCTGGTATCTATTGACTCTGCGACCTTCATCAAGAGGCAAAAGTATGCCTCGGTTTTAATTGTCAACATAGATAATAATAGTATATATCTCATGTATTGCTTTAGAAGTGCTGGTTCTTATGACTGCAACTATTGTTGTGTTGTTATTATTATTATTAGATATGTTGCTCAACCTCTTTGAGTGTCATTCTCCACATGTAAAATAGAGGTAGTATAGGTTATTCCACAAAGCTGCTGTAAGGATTAAATGATGTAACTTCAATGTTAAGGCATTCGATGGACATTTGCTGTCTACATAAATGGAGGTCCTATTTCATAGGAGGCCCTCATTACATCAGATTCTTTCCCTGATTTTCCTTTCAAACAGCTTTGGAATATACAACAAATTAGTCAGGTCCATAGTTTTGAAACATTTGTCTCCAAAGTCCAGGAAAAGAAAAGGATGGATAACATTTCTCTTCCTTGTACACATATGGGAAGGAACTTATTTAGACACCCCCAACTGGACTTCCCTGGTGGTGCAGTGGTTAAGAATCCACCTGCCAATGCAGGGGACACGGGCTCGAGCCATGGTCCGGGAAGATCCCACATGCTGCGGAGCAACTAAGCCTGTGCGCCACAACTACTGAGCCTGAGTGCCACAACTACTGAAGCCTGTGAGCCTAGAGCCCGTGCTCTGCAACAAGAGAAGCCACTGTAATGATAAGCCCGCGTGCTGCAACAAAAAGTAGCCACTGCTAGCCGCAACTAGAGAAAGCCTGCGTGCAGCAACGAAGACCCAATGCAGCCAAAATACATTAATTAATTAATCAATTAATTAAAAAATATATAGACACCCACAACCATCTCACCAAGACCCAGGATCAAGGTAAGTGCCTTCCATTAGCACCACTATTTCCACTAGAGGCACAAATTAATGTCTCCAAGTACAATTTTTCTTTTCAAAAAATTATTTTTGTACCACATATTTTTGTAGAGTTGTTTACAATCAACATGTCTTATCAATTCACCTTTCTCAATGCCCTTCACATTCATCTACTTCTTGCCATCCTCTTCCTCCACCTTATCCCAAGCCACCATCAGCCTTGCTTAGAAAACTGCAAAGTCTCCCATCTGGCGTCCCTGGCATGATTTGCTTTCATCCACTCCATTTCTTCTATGTACTGCTGCTTGAGTAAAAACACAAATTTCATCACATCACTTTCCTTCCTCAAATCCTCCAAATTGCCTTCCAGAGTCCCAGAGCATTTCTTAACACAAATAACAATCTTCTTTTTCCTCCTCCTTTTCTCAGTTCCCATGTTCCCTCCTAATTATTGGCCATAATGATCTTTCAGTTCCTCTAATATTCCTCAATAGCAATTTGCTGAATGAATAAATAGGACAAACCTTTATCAAAATTAAGCAATTTTAATCACAAAATTGCTTTAATAGTACCCTTTGCAATACAGAGAAAAAAAATCATTAATAACCCCACTACCTTAATATATTGTCAGCATTTTTATGTATCTGTGTAGTCACAGTTTAAACCTTTGCCATAATTTTTCCTGAAATAAACATCTATTCCATATCCAGTGAGCATAAAATCATCCTGTTGTTTCTGTGGTAAATTTTCATAGATGTCACAGTATTACCTCCTCATTTTTTTCCATGAGACTTACTAAGTTTTGCCACTAGTAATCATATAACCTATCACTTATAAGCTGTTCTTCCATTTGTATTTTTAAAATATCTCTTTGTTATATAATATATAGAAACATACACACATAATTACACATACACACACATATATCATATACCACTCCATAAAAGTATAGAAATTATAGGAACATATAGATGAGACAGTAAAATTTACCCTTAATTGCACTACTCAGAAATAACCACAGTGATCACTTTGAAATATATTTCCTACCCTTTAAGAATTCTGCTATAAGTAGGTGGCCTAAGACTTTTATACTTCATATTATATCATAAGTATCTCTTTTGTAATTAAAAATAATACCGTGGATGACTTTTAACTGATTTGGTATTATTTTATGGTGCAGAGGCTCCAGGTTTATTAACCATCAACTATTCCCGGCAGTCAGGTGTGTAGTTGATTCCAATGTTTCTGGTGAACCAGGACTAGTTCATAGAGGTGAAATTATTGGATCAATGGGAATGAAAAAGTAAAATATTTTTGTTATAAATTGTCATTCCAAAAGATGTAACCCATTTATACTCCCACAAAAAATCATATAGATGTGGGCTGTCCTATCTAAACTACAGACACGTCAAGGAGCTTCTTTTGCAGCCCCAAATGCCATTGTACAAACATGAGGTGGTTCATGATGGAAGGCACTTATTTAAATACTCTCTTTTACACAACTAGCACATGTGGCAAGGACCTGACGTTTCTGGCAATAGCCAAAGAACCTGGGTGAGTGATATGAGAAGTGGTAAGATAAACTGAACTAACTAAACTACATCTGGACCCCAAGACCAAGAAACTGTGAGATAATACATGGGTGTTGTTTTAAGCCACCAAGTTTGGATGATTAGTAATTCAGCAACAGATAATTAATGCAGATTTGAGTACGGTGACAGAGGTTCTCCCATAACCTAAAAAGTGGGAGTGGCCTCCACATAGTGGCAGCTGGAATGATTTTGAGTAATGTGTTGGAGAAACTGTAATTTGCCTTGAGCAGCCTGTTAGTAGAAATCTAAACCTTGAGGACACTAGGACACTAAGAGCCAGGACTCAAGGAAGTAAGGAAGATGTGACAGGAAATTAGGAGAGGGGAGACCTGGTTATGCAGATACAGAAATCTTAGCAACATCATCATCTACGGTTTTGGGAGGCTGAAATCTTCCATTGTGCCTGCACTGTAGGGCCAGATAAGAGCTTGGCCACTCACTCTTGGAATTCAGGAAAGATCACACGGGGAGGAGGGTGGACAAGATTGCAGAGTAGGAAGACCCTGAGCTCACATTCTCCCACGGGCACACCAGAATTGCAACTAGGTACAGAGAAACTACTGACAAGAAAAATCAGAAGACTAGCAGAAAATATGTTCTACAGCTAAAAATATAAAGAAGGAAACAGGACGAGAAGGGTAGGATGGGCAGAGTCACGTTGTAGTCAAGACCCATCCTCCCAAATGGGTGACCCACAAGTGGGAGAATAATTACAATTGCAGAGGTTCTCCCCAAGGAGTAAGGGGTCCAAGCCCCACATCAGTCTCCCCAGCCTGGGGGTCCTAAACTAGGCAGATAAGCCTCCAGACATTTCACTTTGAAGGCCAGCAAAGCTTACATTTAGGAGACCCAGAGAGTTGTGGGAAATAGAGACTCCACTCTTAAAGGGTGTACACAAAATCTCACAAGATCATGGACAGAAGCAGTTAATTTGAAAGGAACCTGGGTCAGACATACCCACTGATTTTGGAGAGTCTCCCAGAGGCAGGAGGCAACTGCAGCTCCCCCTGGGGACAGACACTGTTAGCAGGAGCTTGCTCTA
Organism: Lipotes vexillifer; assembly: GCF_000442215.2. Classification (NCBI taxonomy): domain Eukaryota; kingdom Metazoa; phylum Chordata; class Mammalia; order Artiodactyla; family Lipotidae; genus Lipotes; species Lipotes vexillifer. The sequence goes on along the minus strand of NW_006791939.1, from coordinate 116,555 downwards.
CCACAAGGACACTGGTGCTGGCAGGTAACATCTTGGAACCCTCCCTCCAGCTTGTTAGCACTCAGACCTGACCCCACCCATCAGCTTGTTGGCACCAGTACTGGGACACCTCAGGCCAAGCAACCAGCTGAGCAGGGACACAACCACACCCACTGGCAGGATAGTTGTCTTAAGACTCCCTGAGCCAGCAGCTGCCCTGGGACCTGGCCCTGTCCACCAGAGGGCTTAAGACCTGGCCCTGCCCACCAGTGGGCTGACACTGGCCTCATGACCAGCTTCACCCTCCAGTAGGTAGGCACAAGCCCCAGGAACCCTTAGACCCTGGCCCTACCCACCAGCGGGCTGACACATCAACTCTGTAACCCCCAAATCCCTGCAGCCAGAGACCCCAGGACTTGGCTCCACCCAACAGGGAGCTGACACTAGCCCTAGGACTTGGCTCTGCCCAACAACAAGCAGGCACCAGCGCCAGGACCACTCCAACCCTGCAGCCTGCCATTTCAGGAGCCAGCCTACCCACCAGCAGGCCAGTACCAGACCCAGAACCCCCTGGGCCCCTCAGCCATCTGGCCCAGGATCCAGCTCTATCCACCAGCAGGCTGAGACCAGCTTTGGAACACCCTGGGCCCTGCAGTCAGCCATGTCAGGAGCTGACCCCACCCAACAGCAGGCCAACACCAGACTGGGACTCCTGGACCTATAATCACCCACCCCAGAACCTGGCTCTGCCTCACCAGTGGGCAAGCACTAGCTCCAGGATGTCCCAGGGCTCTGTAGTTAGCCTCCTTATGACCTCACAGCCTTGCACAAAGCAAGGCCTGGCAACCAACCAAACTGGGGCCAGCCAGACCACCCACAATAGAGAGTGCAACACAACAGAGGGACCCACGCAGCCCACATAAGGGGCACCCCTAGAGCATATAGTTCCGCTGACCAGAGGGAAGTGTGCTGCTGGGATGCATAGAACATCTCCTACCTAAGGTACTTCTCCAAGTTTGGGAAACATAACCAACTTAACAAATACATAGAAATAAAAATAACAAATTGTCAAAGTGAGGTGACAGAGGAACATGTTCCAGATGAAGGAAAAAGACAAAACCCTAGAAAGAAGAACTAAGTGAAGTGGAGCAATCCTCCTTAGAAAGAGTTCAATATAATTATTGTAAAGATAGATGTTCAAAGAACTTGGGGGAAGAATGGATGAACAAAGTTAGAAGTTATTAACAAAGAGTTAGAAAACATAAAGAAGAACCAAACAGAGATGAATACAAAATGGAAGACAGAACAGTGGAAATCTCTGCCACTGAACAGAAAAAAGAACAAAAAGAAATGAAGACAGTTTAAGAGACCTCTGGGACAACATCAAGCACATGAATATTTGCATTATAGAGGTTCCAGAAGAATAGAGAGAGAGAGAGGGGCAGAGAACATATTTGTAGACATATAGCTGAAAAATTCCCTAATCTGGGGAAGGAAACGGACATTTAGGTCCAGGAAGTGTAGAGAGTCCCAAATAGAATCCACTTAAAGAGGACCACACAATGACACATTGTCATTAAAATGGGAAAAATTAAAGAGAATATTAAAAGCAACTAAGGAAAAGCATCAAGTAACATACAAAGGAACTCCCATAAGGCTATCACTGACTTTCCAGCAGAAACTCTGTAGGCCAGAAGGGAGTGGCACAATATACTTAAAGTGATGAAAGGGGAAAACCTACAACCAAGAATACTGTACCCAACAAGGCTCTCATTCAGATTTGAAGGAGAAAGAAAAGTTTTACAGATAAGCAGAAGCCAAAAGAGTTCAGCACCACCAAACCAGCTCTATAAGAAATGTTAAAGAAACTTCTTTGAGTGGAAAAGAAAAAGTCACAACTAGAAATACTACAAAATACTACAAAAGGAAAAATCTCATTGATAAAGGCAAATATACAGAAAAGGTATAAAAATAGTAGGAAGGTTAAAAGACAAAAGTAGCAAAATCATCTGTATCCACAATAAGTAGTTGAGGAATACAAAAAACAAAAGATGTAAAATATGAAGTGAAAAATAGTAAACATGGTGGGAGGGAGTAAAATGCCGCATCATTAAAATGCATTTAAACTTAAGAGATCAGAGACTTAAAAACAAATATATATAAATACACACACACACACACACACCCTTCATGGTAACCATAAACCAAAAATCTATAATAGATACATACACAAAAAAGAAAGGAAACCAACATAGCACTAAGGCAGTCATCAAATTACCAGGGAAGAGAGCAAAAGAAGAAGAAAGGAACAAAAAGGAACTACAAAAATAACCCCCCAAACAATTAGTAAAATGGTAACAGGCATGTACCTATCAATAATTACTTTAAATGTAAATGGACTAAATGCTCCAATCAAAAGACATAGTGTGGCCGAAGGGATACAAAAACAAGACCTGTATATATGCTGTCACAAGAGACCCACTTCAGATTGAAAGACACACACAGACTGAAAGTGAGAGAATGGCAAAAAGATATTCCACGCAAATGGGAATTGAAAGAAAGCCAGGGTAGCAATACTCATATCAGACAAAAGAGACTTTAAAATAAAAACCAAATCAGGAAGCAAAGAAGGACATTACACAATGATAAAGGGATTGATCTAACAAGAAGATATTACAATTGTAAATATATATGAATCCAACATAGGAGCACCTAAATATATAGAGAGAATATTAATAAACATAAAGGAGACATTGACAGTAACACCGTAATAGTAGGGAATGCTAACACTCCACTTACATCAATGGACAGATCATCCAGACGAAACCAATAAGGAAACACTGGCCTTAAATGACAGGGACACCAGATGAACTTAATAGATAAGTATGGAACTCTTCTCATCTCTGCCCAGGTCCTTTTGAAATCAATAAACTGAAAAGGTTCCCAGTCCAGTTATCAGAGGGCTGGTTCTGAGGCTTCCAGAACTATATGAAGAGGGTCCTTAAAGAGTGGAGGAAATAGAGCCTGCTGGAATTTTGTGAGCGTTCCTTGGACTTTGGCGCCACCTACAGGGCCTCAGACGCTTATCTGGCTTTGGCTGGCTTTGTCATGTGTTTCACCTTGCAAGATTAGCTTGGCAGCTTCCTTGGACAGGAAGAGGGATCTCAGAGAACAGTTCCAGCATTTGTGTGAGTATGGCAACAACAGTGACCCTCCTTCTGTATCTGTGTTCCTCAGCATATGTCTGCAGACCATTATGAAATCTTAAGTCCCTTTCTGAGTGGCAGCACGAATGTCCATAAAGACCTCACATGTGAGACCCTTCAAAATGGGACACTTTTCTTCTTGCACCTAGCGACAAAACACAGTGCTAGTCAGCCCAACACCCATGAGCAGATGTGAGGTCCAAGAGAAAAAGGGAGAAATGTATCTTCACCAAAACCAAGAAGAAATGTCTGCAGAAGACACTGAAGGTATCTTCCCAATGCTTGTGCAAGAACAGTTTTGAGGCTATAAGTAGAATTTCTTTATGTTATGTAAACACAATAATTTTTTTTTTTTAATCTAAACTGAACTTGCTTTCTGCAGAGAGGGACCTGTCTGCTGAGGTCCACTCAATGTTTGAGAGTAGAAATTTCAATTATTTATTTATTTATTTTTGCTAACCATAAACTTTTATTAATGGAAAATGGAATGCCTCATTAACAGAAAACTTGTCTTAAAAATGGCAGAAGAATACACTTATTTAAAAAAAAAGTGAATTCACATTGCAAGATTTGCCTTTGTTTCTTAAAAGATTCCACAAGTTCCAGGTAATTCTGGCTAAGAGATTCAACAGTACATGGGGCCGCCTACCACCACCCGCCAAGTGGCCAGGTTCTAGTAGCGGCAGGTGAAGAGTGGGTACGGGTTGGGGTTTGGCATGGGACCCTGTTGCACTGGTCCTGGCCTGCAGGTCCTCCAGCGTCTCGGCCTTGGGCGGGCACCACGTAACCCAGGGCATGCCTGCAGTATGCAAAGCAACCTTGCCTAGGAACAAAGGCACATGTTCGGCTCAGGAAGCACTCTGAGTTCTCATCGTGTCACCGTACAGCATAGTAGATATATTTCTTCTTAATGTGTATAAAATATAAGATTATTTGAAGGTGGGATTGGGGGAGAAGAAAGAGAAGTCAAAATATATATTTACTATATCACCTTTATGTATTCATTTTATCAACTTTGTCCCCTGTGCTCCAGAAATTGTGAGTCTGCACCTTAAAACAATGGTCTAAAGAAACTCCACTTCTGGCTATATACACAAAACAATTGAAAGCAGAAACTTGGAACAGATATTTGTACCCCAAACATCTGTTCCAACATCATGAAGCGTTTCCCCTGTGAATTCTTCTAAAGATTTTATACTTTTAGCTCTAACATTTAGGTCTTTGATCCATTTTCAATTAATTTTTGTATGTGGTATAAGTTAAAGTCTAACTTCATTTTTCTTCCATGTGGGGTTATCCAGTTTTCCCCAGAACCATTTGTTGAAACCATTTGTCCTTTCCCCACTGAATGGTCTTGACACCCTTTGAAAAAAATTGTATGACTCTGTTTGTGAGGGTTTATTTATGGCCACTCTACTCTACTATTCTATTCTGTTCGATTCTATTCTCTCTTCCTTTGCCTTCCCTTCTCTCCCCTCCCCACCCATCTTATTCATCTATAAGTCTGTCTTTATGCCAGGACTACACTGCTTTGATCACTGCAGCTTTGTAGTAAGTTTTGAATTCAGGAAGTGTGAGTCCTCCATCTTTGTTCTTTTTCAAGATTATTTTGGCTATTCTTGGGTCCCTCGAGATTCCATTTGAATTTTAGGACTAATTTTACTATTTCTGCAAAAAACACTATTGGGATTTTGGTAGGGGTTTTAGATTTTTATTTGGAGATGAAGAACAAAACATGAACATTAAAAAAAACTGTGAGCTCTGGTTATCAGCTTGACTGCCACCACAATGCATGTGTCAATGACTAAAGCTGGTGTTTGTCAGTCTCACAGCACTGATGCTCCTTTTACTACCAAAGGCATTTGACCAGTGGCATGTATTTCATGAAGATGTTTTTTACTGAGAGCAAATGCACCATTCTGGAGGACTTTCCTGGAACTGTCACCATTCACGGCTGAGGCAGGTGAGGTGAGCAAATTCCAATGTGGAGCCACACCTGGCTTCAAGGCAAACAAAGGTTGAAACATTTATCTTTTTTTTTTCCCTACCTGATCCTTCCAGAATCCCTCCAGAGGCTCTTATTAAATATTCTAATCTTTTATAACAATATAGGTATTTACAAAATTCAGTAAGAATCTGTTTCCCTTGTAACCTGTTTTCCTTGTAATTTAAATTCTTAGCTTGGCTTCTTAGCCTAAAAGAGACTTTCAAAGGTCAAATCGCAGATTCCTTATTACCAGACAATTTTAAAGATCTAAGATTGACTTCACAGAGCCAATAATGCCCCTTGGATATTACCAAAGGTTTAACTGGAATGTCATAATTGAGAATATGCATAGAATCATTGTCCTTCTTACATTTATGTAAGTAATCAAGCCAAGTTTAATAAAACTAGACTTCTTCTACAAATTAGTTTCACAGTAATCATCTTTGAGAAAGATGGATGACTATAGAAAAAAGTTATCTTTCAGTAGAAAACTATAACGTACTCATCAGATTCTAGTCCTGTTAATTGTCTTTGGAGTTTTGTTATCTGCCTGTAAACTTCAGGAAAACCTCCGCAACAGATCCTGTATGGACAACCTTCATGCCTGTTTCTGCATGGTCCCCTCTCAAGAGGGTTACAGGAACACCCGATGATATCATCAAAGACAAACTGCAAACCAGGAAAATCCTTCAGATTGAAACTGTCAGCCTCATTCTGCCATCTAAAGATGCTTCAAACTCAAATTTTGAAATTTTCTCCACTGAGATGCTCTCCGAACTCAACAACTGAGTTTATAATTTGTTCTATTAGCCTTCGCTTTTCTTTTATACAGATGCCTCTTATTAAATCACCTGATTGTTCACATTACACCATCTAGAGGCCTAATTTAGGTAGAGGTTCACCTGCAACACCGCCTCCCCAAATAAAATATTGCCGTGTTCATCCTGTCCTGAATAATCATGAGTATACGTAAGTGCTGATGCATCATGTGTGCCTATGTAAATAACTCAGAAAAAATTGAAACACATTATCCAGGAAACTATAGATGGACTTAGAAAAGTAAAACCTGAATCTGATTGTAAACCATTTGATTTATTTAGTTGGTTAAACCATGACACCTGGAAATCCCTGCGCTGAGGAATTTTTCAATCTTTGGCTATTATTCTCCATGTGGTCATCATATTAACCTTTCCAGTGCCTTGCATCCTCTCCAGGGCTTTACATGCATTTTGGCAGCCAGTCACAAGTCAAACGGTATCCACTGGGATCGGACAGCTGGAATGATTCACTGACGGCTATGCAAATGATGATGACTGTACTGACAACTCAATGGTTGACAGCAGTGGCTACATGACTGTCTGATCTAAGTCAACAGAGGCAGCTGAGAGTAACACTATACTAGTTGTTCATACTCTCAGTTTGGTTGGTGAGAGAATGACCAAAAGGGGGGAGTTATTAAAATTAACTATGAAATGGAGACCAGACTTGAAAATTCCCTGAGCAGATAAAACCAATTAAGCCACATAGTTGAAACTTAGTTTAGCTTCCTCTGCAAAACAACGAAACTTAGCTTAGGCCACTTCTTGTAAATGCCTCTGAAAATCATAAATGAAACTTAAGCTGTTCCACAAATTTGGCATGAGGTAACCACATTTAACCAATCTGCTATCACTGGGAAAATTCTAATGCTATAAGAAATAATTATAAAGAATAACCAACCTCTACATTTTCACTATAAGCTGTCTGAGCTTTTTTCCACTGTTTGTTTAAGAGCCCCCAGTTTGTGAATTGTTCTTATGTGCACCAAAAACTCTTACTATTTTATTGACTTAGTAGTTTTAACTTTGCTATTTCTGGGCTTTTGACAACGTGTTAGCTGCAAATAGCTATTATCACACCATGTCTTGTGAACAATAGCTGCACTCCCTACAGTAAAGGCTGCACTTCTCCCTCAGTCTCTCCAGCAGGTGCACCTTTGGTGACATAATCGTGCAGTCCACCCTCCTAATTCAATCACCAGTGTTCCCAAGTGCCTCCACAGACACCTAGGACAAAAAATTAATACGGAGGCTCCTTGCACCGAGAGCACAGCACGCCCCACACATTACTACATGCATCAGCTGGGCAGCCTCAGTGGGGAGAACAGTGTGCCAGGGGCTCTCTCCAAAGGTGGCCAGTGTGGCTGCACAGAGTGGGGACTTTGCCGTGAGTCTCCTGGCTGTCACCGTCAGCCGCGGGGCTTTAACAGACCACTTAATCTCTCTGAGCCTGTTCCTGCAGGCATTATTTGGGCCTGCCGGCTACAAGAGATCGTGCTGGTGCTGAGTGAGACCCCACAGATGTGGTGGGGCTCTTAGAAGCTTAGTGTAGAAGGGAAGTGAGGGTGCAAATACAACAACTGTCACTCAGGGTGAGAAGCAGAAGGACTCAGGAAACAGGAAGTGGGAGAGTACTGTCTGCTGGGAAGAGTCGAAGCTTGACAGAGGCTGGGAGTGATGCCAGCAGGTATGAGGGTAAGCAGAGCATGGACCAGGGCCAGGTGCAGGGCAGCAGAGTGGCTTGCTGATAAATAGGAGAAGAATAGTCATTTATTCTCTTAACAATTATATATGAAGTTCTTCCTTGCAGCTATATAGAGCTAAATAAAACAGAAAAAAACCTGCCTTTATGGTAAGTGAATTATGGTGGGAAAAGGACAATAAACTTTAAAAATGAGTAAAATAAATAGTATCTTAGAGGATGAAAAATGCTATGAGGGGAAAAAATTAAAACGCAAAGGAAGCATTTGGAGTGTTTCACAGAGAAAATGAGGCTGGAGTAGAAGCTCCTCCATTGGGGTGAAGGAGAGACGCCTGGAAGAAGAGCCAGGCAAGCCCGTGGGAGCCCAGGGATCCAAGACGTGTCTGTGATGGAGCGGAGGAGTGACGCGACCTGACTTAGTGACAGCTGGGTAGACAATGAGCTGAAGGCCAAGGGTTGAGGCTAGGAGTCCAGGGAGAAGGCTGGACTGGATCCGGCGACCACGGGGTGAAGCTCTGGGGGAAGGTGTGTGAGAGTGTCCAGATCCAATTCTGGATTGGATGTGGGTGTGAGAAGAAGGGCAGACCCAGAGGACTCAAAGATTTTCTGGCCTGAGATGCCATGGAATGAAACGGGGACAGTTTCCAGTAGAACGTGTTTGCGGAGGCAGAGCAAGAGCTCAGCTTTGGGCATTTTGTGTGAGGTGTGGCCGTGGGGCGGAGAAACAGAGGAGGTGTTCAGAGGTGAGGGTGAGTCCAACTGGACGCACAGTGTGGGTGTCACCATGAACAGAAGACGTGCACCCCCAGGCAGCAGGCATAGACAGGACAAAGAAGAGTTCAGAAATGAGGAAGATCCAGCCAAAGAACCTGAGAAGGAAGGAGCCATGGGGCAAAAGGAGCACAGGAGAGCGTGAAGCTGCCACATACAGAGGGAGGAAGGGCGGGCGACACCTGCTGCTGCTGGGATAGGAACCCATGGCTGACTTCTCAAGGAGAAGGTCACTGGGGGTTTGGCTACAGTGGTTTCAGTGTAGTGGAGAGGTTAGGATCTTAACTGGAGTAGCTCAAGAAATGGGGTTGTAGCTGGAGGATGATGGCATAAAGAGGGTGTTTTAAAATGGGCCAAGCAAAATCATGTTTGGACAGTTGAACAGAGAGAAAGATGAGGATTCAGGAGTAAAGTGAGAGGTGTTTATAGGTAGGTCTAATCCACCAGGGCAGGAATGGCCTTGGGAGGAATGGGCTGTTCATCCACAGTAATAGCAGGGAAGATACATTGTAGTGAAGGGTCAGTCTGCAATTTATTTTACTGAGAAAATGAAAGGAGAAGCAAAGTCAAAAGCTCAGCATTGGGTGGGACAAGAAATGTTGGCAGCTTTAGTAGAGAGAGGGGAAGGCATGAAAGAGTCATCTACAGCAGGGGGAGAGTGCATAGACCAAAGAAATGTGACTGCTGGCAGCACCAAGGGGCCCATCCACTGGAGAGTGTAGCCCACTAAACAAGCAACATGGTGAAGTCCCTATTTGCCACTTTGCAATAGGGACCTCTTCGAGGTCCTGAGAAAAGTCTGAATAGAGAAGTGACATCATCAGAATTCAGCTTCAGAAGCAAGAGACAGGAGGAGGGGAGCCCAGGAATCTGTTAGGATGCTATGAGTTAGTTTAGCAAGAGGATAATGAACTTTGACTTAGATTATAAAGGAGAAGATGGAGAAACGTGCTTTTCAGTTTGGCCAATCACAGTGGAATAGCATTGTTAGAAAAGTTCTCCCAAGTCAGAGTGTGCACTACCTTTTAAAAGCTAAATCTAGGGCTTCCCTGGTGGCGCAGTGGTTGAGAGTCCACCTGCTGATGCAGGGGACACGGGTTCGTGTCCCGGTCCGGGAAGATCCCACATGCCGCGGAGCAGCTGGGCCTGTGAGCCATGGCCGCTGACCCTGCGCGTCCGGAGCCTGTGCTCCGCCACGGGAAGGGCCACAGCAGTGAGAGGCCCTCGTATCCCTCCCCCCAAAAAATAAAAAATAAAAATAAATAAATAAAAATAAATAAATAAAAGCTAAATCTAGCCATCTTGTTTCACTCCATTTATATTGTTTATTTGTGAGCTCAAATCAGTTCACAAAACACTGTGCCCACTGGAAAGGGGGATAGCTATTGGAGATCTGGGCCAGTGCGTTTGTGTTTCTGTGTTTACTTCTTTTTCTTTTAACACCTATATCAAGATATAATCTATATACTATAAAATTCACCTATTTTAAATTCAATGAATTTTTAATGTATTTACAAACGATTTAGTGTATTGTATCACTGTCATAACCTCGTCTAATTGTAATTTCCATCACCCTAAAAAAAAAGCTTGTTTCCATTTACACCCCTTCCTTTCCCACCCCCAGCCCTAGGCAAACACTAATATATTTCTCTTTTCTGAACAAGTTATATAAATAAAATCATATAATAAGTGTTGTTTTGTATTTAACTTATTTTATGGAACATCATGTTCTTCTTTTAAACTGAAGTATATTTGATTTCCAATGTTTCAGGTGTACAGCAAAGTGATTCGTTATATATATAACAGCAAAGTGATTTGTTATATATATATAATGTCTATTAATATTACATATATATTCTTATTTAAATTCTTTCCATTATAGGTTATTATAAGACATTGAATATAGGTCCCTGTGCTATACAATAGGTCCTTGTTGTTTATCTGTTTCATATATAGTAGTGTATATCTGTTAATCCCCAATCCATAATTTATCCCTCCTGCCTTCTTCTTTGTTAACCATAAGTGTGTTTCCAATGTCTATGAGTCTATTTCTATTTGGTAAATAAGTTCATTTGTTTCCTTCTTTTAGATTCCACATATAAATGATATCACATGATATGTGTCTTTCTCTGTCTGACTTACTTCACTTAGTATGATAATCTCTAGGTCCATCCATGTTGCTTCAAATGGCATTATTTCATTCTTTTTTTTTGTCTGAGTAATATCCCATTGCATATATATACATGTGTGTATATATATAAAATATATATATTGGGTTGGCCAAAAAGTTTGGGTTTTTCCGTGAAATGTTTACATATATAAATACACACACACCCCACATCTTCTTTATCCATTCATCTGTTGATGGACTTTTAGGTTGCTTCCTTGTCTTGACTATTGTAAATAGTGCTGCTATGAACATTAGGGTGCAGGTATCTTTTCAAATTAGAGACTTCAAATTTTCTGGATATATGCCCAGGAGTGGGATTGCAGGATCATATGGATAACTCTATTGTAAGGTTTTCAAAGGACCTCCACACTGTTCTCTGTAGTGGCAGCACCAATTTACATTCCCACCAACAGTGTAGGAGGGTTACCTTTTCTCTACATCCTCTCTAGAATTTATTATTTGTTGACTTTTTGATGATGGTCATTCTTTTTCTAAATTTTTATTTTATATTGGAAAACAGTTGATTAACAATGTTATGTTAGTTTCAGGAGTACAGCAAAGTGATTCAGTTATATATATACATGTATCTGTTGTTTTTCAAATTCTTTTCCCATTTAGGTTATTACAGAATATTGAGCAGAGTTCCCCATGCTATACAGTAAGTCCTTGTTGGTTATCTATTTTAAATATAGCAGTGTGTACATGTCAATCCCAAGCTCCCAATCTATCCCTCCCCCTCCCCCTTCCCCCCCGTAACCATAAGTTCATTCTTTTTTTTTTTTACAACTTTATTGGAGTATAATTGCTTTACAATGGTGTGTTAGTTTCTGCTTTATAACAAAGTGAAACAGTTATACATATACATATGCTCCCATATCTCTTCCATCTTGCGTCTCCCTCCCTCCCACCCTCCTTATCCCACACCTCTAGGTGGTCACAAAGCACCGAGCTTATCTCCCTGTGCTATGCGGCTGCTTCCCACTAGCTATCTACTTTACATTTGGTAGTGTATATATGTCCATGCCACTCTCACTTTGTCACAGCTTACCCTTCCCCCTCCACATATCCTCAAGTCCATTCTCTAGTAGTTCTCTGTTTTATTCCCGTCTTACCCCTAAGTTCTTCATGACATTTTTTGTTTTTTTCTTAGATTCCATATATATGTGTTAGCATACGGTATTTGTCTTTCTCTTTCTGACTTACTTCACTCTGTATAACAGACTCTAGCTCCATCCACCTCACTACAAATAACTCAATTTCGTTTCTTTTTGTGTCTGAGTAATATTCCATTGTATATATGTGCCACATCTTCTTTATCCATTCATCTGATCATGGGCACTTAGGTAGTTTCCATCCCTGGGTTATTGTAAATAGAGCTGCAAAGAACATTTTGGTACATGACTATTTTTGATTTATGTTTTTCTCAGGGTATATGCCCAGTAGTGGGACTGCTGGGTCATATGGTAGTTCTATTTGTAGTTTTTTACGGAACCTCCATACTGTTCTCAACAGTGGCTGTACCAATTCACATTCCCACCAGCAGTGCAAGAGGGTTCCCTTTTCTCCACACCCTCTCCAGCATTTATCGTTTCTAGATTTTTTGATGATGGCCATTCTGACGGGTGTGAGATGATATCTCATTGTAGTTTTGATTTGCATTTCTCTAATGATTAATGATGTTGAGCATTCTTTCATGTGTTTTTTGGCAGTCTGTACATCTTCTTCGGAGAAATGTCTATTTAGGTCTTCTGCCCATTTTTGGATTGCGTTGTTTGTTTTTTTTGTTATTGAGCTGCATGAGCTGCTTGTAAATTTTGGAAATTAATCCTTTGTCTGTTGCTTCATTTGCAAATATTTTCTCCCATTCTGAGGGTTGTCTTTTGGTCTTGTTTATGGTTTCCTTTGCTGTGCAAAAGCTTTTAAGTTTCGTTCGGTCCCATTTGTTTATTTTTGTTTTTATTTCCATTTCTCTAGGAAGTGGGTAAAAAAGGATCTTGCTGTGATTTATGTCAGAGTGTTCTGCCTATGTTTTCCTCTAAGAGTTTGATAGTTTCTGGCCTTACATTTAGGTCTTTAATCCATTTTGAGCTTATTTTTGTGTATGGTGTTAGGGAGTGATCTAATCTCATACTTTTACATGTACCTGTCCAGTTTTCCCAGCACCACTTATTGAAGAGGCTGTCCTTTCTCCACTGTACATTCCTGCCTCCTTTTTCAAAGATAAGGTGACCATATGTGCGTGGGTTTATTTCTGTGCTTTCTATCCTGTTCCATTGATCTATCTTTCTGTTTTTGTGCCAGTACCATACTGTCTTGATTACTGTAGCTTTGTAGTATAGTCTGAAGTCAGGCAGCCTGATTCCTCCAGCTCCATTCTTCATTCTCAAGACTCATACTGTCTTGATTACTGTAGCTTTGTAGTATAGTCTGAAGTCAGGGAGCCTGATTCCTCCAGCTCTGTTTTTCGTTCTCAAGATCGCTTTGGCTATTTGGGGTCTTTTGTGTTTCCATACAAATTGTGAAATTTTTTGTTCTAGTTCTGTGAAAAATGCCAGTGGTAGTTTGATAGGGATTGCATTGGATCTATAGATTGCTCTGGGTAGTAGAGTCATTTTCAAAATGCTGATTCTTCCAATCCAAGAACATGGTATATCTCTCCATCTATTTGTATCATCTTTAATTTCTTTCATCAGTGTCTTATAATTTTCTGCATACAGGTCTTTTGTCTCCTTAGGTAGGTTTATTCCTAGATATTTTATTCTTTTTGTTGCAATGGTAAATGGGAGTGTTTCTGTAATTTCTCTTTCAGGTTTTTCATCATTAGTGTATAGGAATACCAGAGATTTCTGTGTATTAATTTTGTATCCTGCTACTTTACCAAATTCATTGATTGGCTCTAGTAGTTTTCTGGTAGCATCTTTAGGATTCTCTATGTATAGTATCATGTAGTATCATCTGCAAACAGTGACAGCTTTACTTCTTCTTTTCCGATTTGGATTCCTTTTATTTCCTTTTCTTCTCTGATTGCTGTAGCTAAAACTTCCAAAACTATGTTGAATAAGAGTGGTGAGAGTGGACAACCCTGTCTTCTTCCTGATCTTAGTGGAAATGGTTTCAGTTTTTCACCATTGAGGATGATGTTGGCTGTGGACTTGTCATATATGGCCTTTATTATGTTGAGGAAAGTGTCCTCTATGCCTACTTTCTGCAGAGTTTTTATCATGAATGGTGGTGAATTTTGTCAAAAGTTTTCTCTGCATCTATTGAGATGATCATATGGTTTTTCTCCTTCAATTTGTTAATATGGTGTATCACGTTGACTGATTTGCATATATTGAAGAATCCTTGCATTCCTGGAATAAACCCCACTTGATCATGGTGTATGACCCTTTTAATGTGCTGTTGGATTCTGTTTGCTAGTACTTTGTTGAGGATTTTTGCGTCTAGGTTCATCAGTGATATTGGCCTGTAGTTTTCTTTCTTTGTGACATCCTTGTCTGGTTTTGGTATCAGGGTGATGGTGGCCTCGTAGAATGAGTTTGGGAGTGTTCCTCCCTCTGCTGTATTTTGGAAGAGTTTGAGAAGGATAGGTGTTAGCTCTTCTCTAAATGTTTGATAGAATTCCCCTGTGAAGCCATCTGGTCCTGGACTTTTGTTTGTTAGAAAGTTTTTAAGCAAAATTTCAATTTCAGTGCTTGTGATTGATCTCTTCATATTTTCTATTTCTTCCTGATTCAGTCTTGGCAGGTTGTGCATTTCTAAGAATTTGTCCATTTCTTCCAGTTTGTCCATTTTATTGGAATACAGTTGCTTGTAGTAATCTCTCATGATCTTTTGTATTTCTGCAGTGTCCATTGTTACTTCTCCTTTTTCGTTTCTAATTCTATTGATTTGAGTCTTCTCTCTTTTTTTCTTGATGAGTCTGGCTAATAGTTTATCAATTTTGTTTATCTTCTCAAAGAACGAGCTTTTAGTTTTATTGATCTTTGCTATTGTTTCCTTCATTTCTTTTTTTTTTTTTTTTTTTTTTTTTTTGCGGTATGTGGGCCTCTCACCGTTGTGGCCTCTCCCTCTCCGGACGCGCAGGCTCAGCGGCCATTGCTCACGGGCCCAGCCGCTCCGCGGCATGCGGGATCTTCCCGGACTGGGGCACGAACCCGTGTCCCCCGCACCGGCAGGCAGACTCCCAACCACTGTGCCACCAGGGAAGCCCTCCTTCATTTCTTTATCATTTATTTCTGATCTGATCTTTATGATTTCTTTACTTCTGCTAACTTTGGGGTGTTTTTGTTCTTCTTTCTCCAATTGCTTTAGTTGCAAGATTAGGTTGTTTATTCGAGATGTTTCCTGTTTCTTAAGGTAGGATTGTATTGCTATAAACTTCCCTCTTAGAACTGCTGTTGCTACATCCCATAGGTTTTGGGTCGTCATGTCTCCATTGTCATTTTTTTTAGGTATTTTTTGATTTCTTCTTTGATTTCTTCAGTGATCACTTCGTTATTAAGTAGTGTATTGTTTAGCCTCCATGTGTTTGTATTTTTTACAGATCTTCTCCTGTAATTGATATCTAGTCTCATAGAGTTGTGGTCAGAAAAGATACTTGATACAATTTCAATTTTCTTAAATTTACCAAGGCTCGATTTGTGACCCAAGATATGATCTATCCTGGAGAATGTTCCATGAGCACTTGAGAAAAATGTGTATTCTGTTGTTTTTGGATGGAATGTCCTATAAATATCAATTAAGTCCATCTTGTATAATCTATCATTTAAAGTTTGTATTTCCTTATTTATTTTCATTTTGGATGATCTGTCCATTGGTTAAAGTGTGGTGTTAAAGTCCCCTACTATGAATGTGTTACTGTCAGTTTCCCCTTTTCTGGCTGTTAGTGTTTGCCTTATGTATTGAGGTGCTCCCATGTTGGGTGCATAAGTATTTACAATTGTTATATCTTCTTCTTGGATTGATCCCTTGATCATTATGTAGTGTCCTTCTTTGTCTCTTCTAATAGTCATTATTTTAAAGTCTATTTTGTCTGATATGAGAATTGCTACTCCAGCTTTCTTGTGGTTTCCATTTGCATGGAATATATTTTTCCATCCCCTCACTTTCAGTCTTTATGTGTCCCTAGGTCTGAAGTGGGTCTCTTGTAGACAGCATATATATGGGTCTTGTTTTTGTATCCATTCAGCCAGTCTGTGTCTTTTGGTGGGAGCATTTAATCCATTTACATTGAAGGTAATTATCAATATGTATGTTCCTATTCCCATTTTCTTAATTGTTTTGGGTTTTTATTGTAGGTCTTTTCCTTCTCTTGTGTTTCTTGCCTAGAGATGTTCCTTTAACATTTGTTGTAAACCTGGTTTGGTAGTGCTGAACTCTGTCAGCTTTTGCTTGTCTGTTAAGGTTTTACTCCATCGGATCTGAATAAGATCCTTGCTGGGTAGAGTAATCTTGGTTGTAGGTTTTTCTCCTTTGTCACTTTAAATATGTGCTGCCAATCCCTTCTGGCTTGCAGAGTTTCTGCTGAGAGATCAGCTGTTAACCTTATGGGGATTCCCTTGTGTGTTATTTGTTGTTTTTTCCTTGCTGCTTTTAATATGTTTTCTTTGTATTTAATTTTTGACAGTTTGATTAATATGTGTCTTGGCATGTTTCTCCTTGGATTTATCCTGTAAGGGACTCTCTGTGCTTGTTGGACTTGACTAACTATTTCCTTTCCCATATTAGGGAAGTTTTCAACTATAATCTTCAAATATTTTCTTAGTTACTTTCTTTTTCTCTTCTTCTTCTGTGACCCCTATAATTAGAATGTTGGTGCATTTAATGTTTTCCGAGACGTCTCTGAGACTGTCCTCAGCTCTTTTCATTCATTTTTCTTTATTCTTCTCAGGCCAGGAAAACAAAAGCAAAAATAAGCAAATGGGACTCCATCAAACTCAAATCTTTTGCACAGTGAAAGAAACTATCAACAAAAGGAAAAGGATGCCTACTGAATGGGAGAAGATGTTTGCAAAAATGTATCTGACAAGGGTTAACATCCAAAATAGACAAAGAGCTCATTTAACACAACATCACAGAAAACAAAACAAAACAAAAGCAAAATGGGCAGAAGACCTGAATAGACCTTTTTCCAAAGACATACAGACACATGGCCAACAGACACATGAAAAGATGCTGAACATCACTGATCATCAGAGAAATGCAAATCCAACCACAAAGATATCACTCACACTTGTCAGAATGGCTGTCATTAAGAAGAACACAAACAACAAATGTTGGAGAGGGTGTGGAGAAAAGGGAACCTTTGTACACTGTTGGTGGGAATGTAAATTTGTGCAGCCACTGTGGAAAACAGTACTGATGTTTCTAAATAAACTAAAAATAGAACTACCATATGACCCAGCTATTCTACTTTTGGATATTTATCAAAAAAAACACCCAAAAACACTGATTCAAAAAAAAAAATGCACCCCAATGTTTATAGCAGCATTATTTACAATAGCCAAGATACGGACGCAATCTAAGTGCCCATTGATAGATGAATAGATTAAAAAGATTTAGTATACTTACACACACACACACACACACACATACACACACACACACAATGGACTATCAAAAAAGAATGAAGTCTTGCCATTTGCGACAACATGGATGGACCTTATGCTTAGCGAAGTCAGTCAGACAGAGAAAGACAAATATCATATTATTTTATTTCTGTGTGGAATCTAAAAATCAAAACAAATGAAAGAACAAATAACAAAACAGCAACAGACTCATAAATACAGAAAACAAACATGTAGTTGTCAGAGGGAAGGTTTGTATGGCGATGTCAGAAATAGGTGAGGGAGATTGAGTTACAGACTTCCAGTTACAAATAAATTAGTCATAGGGATGAACGGTACAGAGTGGATAATGTGGTCAGTAATACTTTAATATATCTGTCTGGTGAGAGATGGCAACTAGACTTACCATGATGATCATTTTGAAATGCATAGAAATATCACTATGTTGTGTACTAGAAACTAACATAGCATTGAAAGTCAAATATACTTTGAAAAGCAAATAAACACATAGAAAAAGAGAATTTGTGTTTACAAGAGGAAGGGGGTGAGGGGAAGGGGAATTGGATGAAGGTGGTCAAAAAAGTGCAGGCTTTCAGTTATAAGATATATAAGTACTAGAGATTAATGTATAACATGATAAATATAGTTAACACTGCTGTATGTTACCTGTGAAAGTGCTTAAGAGTTAATCCTGAGTTCTCATCATAAGGGAAAACACATATTTTTTTCTTTTATTTTATGTCTATATGAGAGGATGGATTTCACTAAACTTATTGTGATAATCACTTCATGATAATTGTAAGTCAAATTGTTATGCTGTATGCCTTACATTTATACAGTGCTGTGTGTCTACATCTCAATAAAACTGGAAGAAAATAAAATAAAATCCTGAAAAAAAGAAACAATTGTCCTTAACAAGTGGATTCCATTTTTCCAGTCTTTTCCGTTGGACAGTGCAGTGGTGTGTGTGTGTGTGTGTGTGTGTGTGTGTGTGTGTGCACGTGTGCACACAGTAGAGGATGGGGTGGGAAGCCTCCAGGGCTGTGCTCTTCTGTAACCTGATGTCCCCACAGGTGGACACAAAGGTCAGTCCTCTGTCCCTCTTCCTTTATAGGTAGCTGCACATCACAGGTTACTCAGCAGCCCCAGCTGTGTGCAACTGGGTCATTCCCAGTTTTTCACTCTCCTAATTGTACTGAAGGTATATCTATATCCATCAATCTCTACTTTTTTAGGACTGGTCCCTATAAGTGGAATTTTGGGAACACAATTCATATGCATTTTTAGGTGTTGGTTGCAGTTTCCAATATTTGGGGTCTCTTCAACAAGTTTGAGCCTTTTTTGGGAAAGCAGGGGCTCTGGAGAGCCTGGAGGTGACACCTGAGGCAGGGAGGCGACTGAGTAGGGAGTGGAGGCCTTTAGGGTGCCTAAGAGTGACCCGCAGAGCCAGGAGGGCCCACCCCAGTTCCCTGGCCTCAGGTTTCCTGCCACAGCCCCTGCTCCATTCCCGGGAGCACATCTCACTCTGGCCCCTTCCTGTGACACACCCAGCCCCTCCAGCTCTGAACTCAGCTTCTGAACAAAGAAACCAGGCCCTGCTTCCCAGTCAGCAGAGGGTTCAGGCTGGGCCACTCCCTTCCCCTCCAAGCCCAGCCTCCTTCGTCTCAAGAGAGTACCTCTCAGGGCGGTCGGTGAGTTATAGACATGGCCTTGACTGCACTCAGTCCAGATGGAGTTTTGAGCTGAGACTGCAAAAACCACTGTAGCTTGTGTGAGCAGGAGAGACCTTAACAAAGCACATGGGGGGCTCTGGGAGCTGTGGGAAGGTCAGAGCCTCAGGGTGGAGCTCTGGAGGCAATACAGCCCCTAACCACCTTTCGGGCTCCACCAGCTGTGACCCAGGCTTGGCATCTGCACAGCCCCCAGCCTTGACACCCCTCACATTCAGCTTCTATGTGGGAGGAGCTCTGCTTCCCACACAAGACCCCAAGTGAGGAGAAGAGGGGGAGCCCTCACCTCCCTCAAAGTAAGGCCAGAGTGAGGCAGGAGATAGATGGACTCCAGGCTGGGCACTTACAACTAGCCTCCTGTTTGCATTTCCTGAGACGGGAAGTAGGTGGGCTCCAGGTTAGGCATTTACAGCCAGCATGTTGTTTGCTCTCTGAAATGGAAGTAACAATAGAAACAGGGTAAAGAGCCAGGCTTTGTCTCCTGTGGACACCTTAAGATAACAGTCATGGCAGGGACAGAGAGGGGTTAAACCCTGTTGGAGTGAAGATCAAGAGGACACTTATTTCCCATCCTTGGGGCAAGGGAGACACTGCACATGCACAGAAAGGTTCCTTGGGGGTCAAAAGTCAGGGGACAATGCCATGCCATAGTGAGTCTTGTTTCTCCCAGACATCTTCACGTCAAGATCCAACTTGGCTGAGAGATGTGTGCGCACCTAAGGGAAGGGTCCTGAGACAAATTAGCCACGGGGGACAAAGCAAGATGATTGGCCAGAATGGAGACAAAGCCCTGGAAAACTGCCTCCTTATAAAGGATTTAAACTTCCCAAAGGTACAACTATCTGAGTTCACCCGTGCATCTTTCTGCATGTACTTTGCTTTTCCAATAAACTATTTATTTTTCTCTTTACCTTCTGCCTCCTCTCTTGAATTATTTCCAACAAGGCAGGCAAGAACTAGGGATCCAGGCCCTAGCCACTGGCCCCTGTGGTCTAGTGGTTAGGACTCCTAGTCTGTGAACTAAGGTCTTGCTTCCAGCTACCGCTCACTGCTGCTTACTGCAGGCTGCTGCTTACTACTATGTGCATCTGAAATCAAGAGGGGGCACTCTATCTGCAGCTGTAGGCCAGCCACCTCTCTCTTCTCTGCCAGGAGATGGTTCCCCATGCACAGAATGTAAATCGTCACAGGGAGTACACTCAGGGCTCCCCAGGGAGAGAGATGCCCCTGATGGAACAGGGAGCAGCTGAGGTGGAGAGCAGTGAGGACCACGGGGCAGGTTTGCCACGGTGGGGCACTGCTGTCAAGGTTAGGGATTCAGGCTCGGTGTTGGTTTGTAAGAAGTGGTCCCGATTCTTCCCAATGTTGTTTCCATTAAAAATTCAATTCTTCTCCAGAAACTGACTTTCAATATTGATGCTGGCATCCCACTCCTGGGCATATACTGAGAGAAAACCATAATTCAAAAAGACACATGCACCTCAATGTTCACTGCAGCACTATTTACAATAGCCAGGTCATGGAACCAACC
Organism: Lipotes vexillifer; assembly: GCF_000442215.2. Lineage (NCBI taxonomy): Eukaryota > Metazoa > Chordata > Mammalia > Artiodactyla > Lipotidae > Lipotes > Lipotes vexillifer. Next base: position 96,092 of record NW_006791939.1, on the reverse strand, counting down.
TAAATGCTCATCGACAGATGAATGGATAAAGGAGATGTGGCACATATATACAATGGAATATTACTCAGCCATAAAAAGAAACAAAATTAGGTCATTTGTAGAGATGTCAATGGATCTAGAGACTGTCATACAGAGTGAAGTAAGTCAGAAAGACAAAAACAAATATTGTATATTAACGCATATGTGTGGAATCTAGAAAAATGGTACAGATGAACCGGTTTGCAGGGCAGAAATAGAGACACAGATGTAGAAAACAAGCGTATGGACACCAAGGGGGGAAAGCGGTGGGGGTGGTGGTGGTGGGGTGAACTGGGAGATTGGGACTGACATGTATATACTAATGCATATAAAATAGATAACTAATAAGAACCTGCTGTATAAAAAATAGATAAAATAAAATTCAAAAAAAAAATGTATGCTGGCCCCCCTGGTGGCTGTGAGACCCTGAGATGCTGTCTCGGGGCGAGCGCACAGGGGAGGTGGGAGGTGCCCCAGGGAGCTCAGAGCAGCTCACTTTGGCTACTTGGAAGGAGGGAGGCCCTTTCCCGGGTGACCTGACCTGTGGTCCGAGGAGAAGACGGCACTGTGCACGGAGCTCCAGGGTCAGCTCTCAACACTCAGAACCTCATCGTCCTCAGGCACAGGCTCATGTGCAGCTCCAGGGATGCCCTGGGTCTGATGGTGTGAGCCCCAGTGCTGTTTCCCACCGCTGGCCAAGGGACACCCCACCCAAAGGGAGGGTGGGAAAGGCTTTCTGGAGAATCATCTGAGTCTGAGGGAGTTGGGCCCTCAGCAGAGGGAACAGGGTGGGCAGAGGCAGGGAGCCCAGGGCAGCAGCAGGCTTGCAGGTTCATATCAGCAGGTACAGCTAAGGATGATCGAGTCCTTACCTGGGTCTCTTTTTGGGACATGAATCATCTCATTGAGTCTCTTAACAACTCCAAGAAGAAGGTGAAAACACTGTCCCTGTTTGACTGATGAAGAAATGGAGCTTAAAGAAACTGCCCCATTTTCTGTCCCACAGAAAGGCAGAGGCAGGATTTGAACCCAGTGTTCAGTAGATGTCTGCAGGGTCCACTTGACGAGCAGGCAGCAACAAGATGCTGCTGCAGGGGGACCATTCAGCTCTGAGGATACAGGAACTTTTACTCCTCCTGCCTGTAGAGAAACCTCTTCCTGCCCAGATACAGGCTGAACCTGGGACTGGGAGTGTCCCTAGTGACCAGGGCAGGCCATTCCTGGCCAACAGGCCTAGTCCTAGCCGTAGATGGTGACCCTGCCCCAGAGGTCAGTGATTTCTCAAGGCCTGGGGATCCAAGCTCTGGAGGAATCCAGGGAGAACCTGTGTGGAAGGAGCACAGGGTCCAAAGGCAGACAGACTACAGTCTGGTCCCTGCTCAGTGTCTCTTAGCTGGGTGCTCCCAGCAAGACCGTAAGCCTCAGGGGCCCCATCTCTAAAATGGAGAAAATAACTGGCACTGCTTAATGGGTTTTGGGAGAATTACTGGAGAAATGCCTTGTGTAATTCTTGCCTGGTGCCTGGAGAGCATTAAGAGCCAAATGGAAAGCAGTCACATTGGTGACCCTTTATTTAATGTGTCTGTTTTAATTTTTGTTGACTTGGTGTCACCTTTAAGAAACTGACGCCAAATCCAAAGTCATGAAGATTTGCTCCTATGTCATCTTCTATAAGTTTATAATTTTACCTCCTAAATTTAGGTCTTTGATCCATTTTGGATAAGTTTTTAAATTTTATGTTAGGCAAAGGGCCACCTTCATTCAGACACTCATAATTTTATGTGTCTGCATGTGTACGGAAGGGCTTCTTCCATCCAGTGCACTACCTGTAGTTGTTATTTGTAAGGAGTTTTCACTAGATTCCAAAGGATTGAAGAATAAAAGGAAATTAAATAATCCTCAAAGAAATTCTTTAAGGATATAAAACATGTTCTGAGGAAGATTAACTGGTAAAACGTTTGAAGTGGGACAGTGTGATTGTCACAAGCAGCCACTCACTGCCTTCTGGTGGTCATGTGAGGAATGGCAGGCGTGCTGAGGGTTCCCTGGTTCTGTGGCAAAAGAAGCCAACTTCAAACTCAGACATCTTCACAGAATTGCAGGTAGATCAAAACCAAATTTGTAAGTTTCAAGGTTTAGGGGGGATCTTTTCAGTGCAAGTAATTTTCCTGTTCTTTCACACTATGGAAAAATAGGCTTCTTCCCAAGTGCAGTATGTCAGGGAGCATTTATGGAGCCCCTGAGTCAGGCACTGGGCTCCAGGACAGAAAGTCAGTGCCTCCCAGGACCCACAGGGGATGGGGTGGGAAACACCTGGCCTGCATCACAGCTCTGTGTGTCTGGTTGCAAGTAAATAGAATACCAAACCAAAGCATATTTATGGAATCTTTCCAATTATATTAACACTAAACCATTTTTTTTAATTTGAAAACTATCACTCGACATATCTATACTTTTATCTAAACTATATGGGATCATCCTATATTCCTAGTTACTTTTTCACTTTATATTAGTACTTATCCATGTCATTAAAACTTTTTGAAAATATGATTTTAATAGCTACATAGTATTCCTTAATATCTTATATATAAATTACATAAGTGTCAGCTTCACAATAAAAATATTGCACCAAAAACTTTCAAACTTTAACCTAAAACTTGTCTTTTAAATTTATTTTAATGAGAATTCCTCTGAAGAGCTAAAATTCTTATGAAAAGTAAGTTATTTGGAATCCTTTTTCCTTTCATCTGTTATGCCTTATTATCATTTACTTCTAAAACCTCTCATTTTCTTGATATTTTTGCATTTAACTTTTCACTGAGATAACATTTTAAATTTGGTTTTTAAGAATTTCAAGACGGACCCTGATGTACATGGATGCAAAACCCCTCAACAGAATATTAGCAAACCAAATTCAAGCATACATGAAAATCATGATTAAGTGGAATTTATTCTAGGGATGTAAGGATGATTTAATATCTGCAAATTAATCAATGTGATACACCACATGAGCAAAATGAAGGATAAAAATCATACGATCATCTCAATAATTGCAGAAAAAGTTTTTGACAAAATGCAACATCTATTTATGATATCAACTCTCAACAAAGTGGTTATACATGGAATACACTAAAGGCCATATAAAACAAGTCCATAGCTAACATCATATTCAGTGGTGAAAAGCTGAAAGGTTTTCCTGAAAATCAGGAATAACACAAGGATGCCCACTCTCACCAATTTTATTCAACATAGTATCAGAATACTACCCAGAGTAATTAGGCAAGAAAAGGAAATAAAAGGCATCCAAATTGAAACAGAAGAAGTAAAACTGTCACTATTTGATTATGACACGATATGATGTGAAACCCTCAAAACTCCACAAAAAAATAACTATTAGAACTAATAAACAAATTCAGCAAGGTTGCAGGATATGAAGTCAGTATACAAAAATCTGTCACATTTCTCTACACTAATAATAAACCATCAGAAAGAGAAATAAAGAAAACAATCCCATTTACAACTGCATCCAAAAGAATAAAATACCTTGAAATAAATTTAACTGAGGAGGTGAAAGACCTGTACACTGAGTCATGGAGTCTGAGATGAGGAGTCTGGGGCCACACAGCCTTGGTTCAAATCCCAGCCCATTCACTGGCCTGCTGAGTGACTCCGGGCAAATCACAGAATGGCTCTGAGCCTCCTATTTCTCAACTGTAAAATGGGAACAAAAACAGTATCTCCTCACAGGGTTGTGAGAGGCTCCAAGGAAATGCTTATCTAGACGAGGAGATTGGAGGGACTCCAACAGCTTCTCCTTGTGTGAAACTGTCCTGGAACTGGGCCCTCCTGACCCTGTGGGCAGGGGTCAAGAGTGGAGCCTGGGGGCCAGATGGGGCTGGACGAGAAGCAGGGCAGAAAAGCCAGGGGGCTGGACCAAGTGTTTACTACTGGTTGTGGTTCAGGGAGGGGAGGCCACCTCCTTTCCAGACCTCAGAGTGTGGCCTAGGCCGAGGGCCCTGCGTGGGGTGGGGGTGGGGGGCGGTACATGATCAGAAGCCATAACTCCAAACTCCCCAAGCAGGGATGGAGCTTTCTGGGCGAGAACGTGTCTCTCTGGTCCAGCCTCGTGCATGATGGAGTGCTTCTCCCAGAGTTCTCCATCCTCTACAAGGCACAGAGCTGGCGGAAGTGCGAGGGGGCAGTCCATTAAACCACACATTCCTGACTGTCAAAATGACACAAGGACTAACAGGACATTGAAAATCAACTATATTCCAAAAAAAAAAAAAAAAGACACAAGGAGAGATGAAGCAGGGGATGAGAAGCAGAAGCACTGGGCACCTCTCAGGCCGTTAGGAGAAATGTGTCAGAAACGTCTCCACACCAGCTCAGCAGAGCCCACAGGAGGAAAATGAATGGAAAAGCAGGTTGTGTGGTCTAATCTCTCCAGTGCCAGCCCCAGAGACTCAGGTCCCCAGCCACCAGCCTTACTGTGCACAGCCAGACACCAAGAGGAAGAAACACAGACCCTGCCTTAGGAAGACCCACCCAGACCCCATGTTGGGGGTCACTCAGCATGGTCACATGGTTGTTATGGACTCAGCCCCACCTCCATGCTCACATCCCCTGTCCTCACAAAAACATCCATGGGCTTTCTGGGGCACTTGTGCATATTAGAAATTTTAACGGTAAAAGATGGGTGAAGACACAGTCAAGAGGCATGACCGTGAGGTGCTCTACAAATTACCGAAGACCTGAAGTCCTTGATACTCAGGATTTTTTTAAAGTTTTCTTAATATGTAAATGGAGAAAGGAGACCCATTTAGTAAAGAGTGCTGGGACAATTTGGTATCCATATGGGAAAATAAGTTTGATCCCTACTCCACAAAACACCACCAAACCAATAACAGACACATTAAGAACCTACATTTGAAAGGAAAACTTTACAACTTTTAGAACAATTTTCGATGAGGGAATTTTTTTTTTTTTATTGAGGTATAGTTGATTTACAATGTTGTGTTTGTTTCAAGTGTACAGTAAAATGATTCAGTTATTCAGTGATTCAGTGCCTGAGGTGCTTCCTCATACAAAACTCACTCCATTTGGGAGGCTGCTGGGTGATTCCCACTACTCAGAGCAACTAACCATCCTGAGAACCGACAGAAGCATGTAGTAGGTGCTCAGTGGATGTTTGTTGACTCAATAAATGACTGTAATGGGACACAAAAAGCAAGCTTAGAGGCTGGGAGGGGATCCCCAATCCTGTCTTCAAACAGGAGGTCTTGCTTCTTTTTGGTGTGGGTGGACAAAACAAGGCTTGGGAAGGGAAGAGGTGTGTCAAGAATTTTTTTTGTAGGGCTTCCCTGGCGGTGCAGTGATTGAGAGTCCGCCTGCCAATGCAGGGGACATGGGTTCGTGGCCCGGTCCGGGAAGATCCCCCATGCCGTGGAGCCGCTGGGCCTGTGAGCCGTGGCCGCCGAGCCTGCGCGTCCGGAGCCTGTGCTCCACAACGGGAGGGGCCACAACAGTGAGAGGCCCGCCCTTCCTTGAGCCTCAGGCACTGCCTCCTCCTCTTTGCCACTCCCTAGCTCATTTCCTGTCTTTCCTTCTTTCTCCTGCCCCTGAATAAATGTATGCTCTAAATTCTATTCTTCTTTGGCACTCATATCACCTCGACTAAAAAAAAAAAAAAAAAAAAAAAAAAAGAATTCTTTTGTAAGTAGAGGACAATGGGGTGTGGGAAGAGGATGTGAGCAGGCACATCTCAGGAAACTGAGCAGAGGACGCAGCGCTGAACCCTCACCCCTGCTCTCTGTGCATCACTCTGCCTCCCACCCCAGACACAGGGTGAACAGCTCAGAAGTTTCCTGGAGAGGATGGTCACATGACCTCAACCTGGCCAATCAGCATGTTCCATCCTCCCTAGACACTGTGATTTGCTCAGGGCTGGGTGAGTGGCCAATCAGGGCCCAGGGAAGGGCCTCGTGCTGGAATCGTGGAGAAGAGAAGCTCTGTTTCTGTTGGGACTGGAAGGGATGTGACATCAGCCTGCAACAGTTGGTAGGGACATGACATCACCCTGTGGCAGTTGGTGGCCATCTTGCTCCCATAAAGTCAGAGCCACCTGTGTGAGGTTGACACCAGTAAGCAGGGCTGAGAGGTAAGAAGAGACGGTTCCTACTGACGTCCCTGAGCTCCAGCTGCAGCCCTGCTGGAAGCCAGCTGCCTGTGGACTTAGTTACATAGGTCATTCTCTCCTGCCTTGTTTGTTAGCCTGTTTGAGCCACCTTGGGTTTTCTGTCTAGCTGGCTAAGTGGAGACCCTGGAACTGCAACAGTGTGGGTTTTGTCTATCTTCACGGAAGAACTGCCAGATAACACTGTAAGACTCCAGTTTAATCTGGAGATCCAAATGGATTCAAGAGGTATCTGTTGGGGCCAGCTATTAATTCTAGGATTACCCAAATTATTCCTCACAGGATAAGTCCTGTTAAGGTAGCAACCGATGCCCTCCATTTAGAGGACAAGACTGAGGCTCAGAGAAAGGAGGTTACTGGGCTACAGTGAGGAAGTGTGGAGCCAGACACAACCCAGACCCTGCTGCTTGAACTCTGGGAAGCCACATGGTATGGTTTGTCTGTGTGACAGGGCCTAAGGCACCCAGCTCCACGCTGGATATTGTGGGAGCCTGAGGCTTGGTAATTGCCATGTGGCTGCTTTGAGACTCACAAAAGCAATTCACACTGAAGGGAGGAGGGGGAACTTTCTTCATCAGCCCCCCACACCCTCTGGCTCCCTCACACCCTGCATCCCTTTCTCTTGCTTTGCATGACAATTACAGAGTTATGCTCATGTGACCACGTGGGTAGTCCTCCATTCATGGGCTGCCATCTGGAGCTGCTACAGGGGAGGCCAAGAGCCTTTGGGAAGTCCCCACCCTACCTGGGACATCTTCTTCCTTTGGGCCTCGGTGGGGATCTATTCCCCACTTGCTCACCAGAGTTATTTTCCAGAATGTGCAGGGAACCTCAATCAGTTTGGAAGAGAATGCATCCATCATTGTCCTTTCCACATCTCCCTTGAAACTCTGCTCCTGTACTCCTTTCTCCACACTGTGGCCTCCTGTGGTGCCACGGGAGAGACTGAGCTGACAGTGAATTAGCTCAGCACGGAAAGGCACATGTAAGGTGAGATCTGACAGCTGGGAAGCTCTGTTTACATGGGCACTTGCTCTTCATGATGTAGAGGCTGTAGAAGCCCCCAGGGTCTAGAAGCAGTGCTTGGGCCAAAGTGACTGCACAGGTGTTTTGATGGCTGGAAGCTTCTGTCTATGGTGGCGGTGGGGCGAGGTCCCTGAGGCTCTAAAGGCCCACTGTGTGCAGGCTCAGGGGGCAAAGAGAAGAGAATGCAGAGGCCCACCCTGGAGGTGTTCACAGACCAAATATCGGTGAGCCAGACAGGCAGACGGGGCACCATAGCACCTGAGCTGCTTTCATGGGTGAAGGGTGTGGGGACAAAGGCAGAGACCAAAGTCTGCTGGGGAACTGGTGAAGGACAGATCATTTTCAACTGAGATTTGAGGGCTGTATCAGTTAGTTGTGTGTTTGGCTGAAGTGACAGAAATCCCTACTGAGCGTGACTTAAACTACATAGTTAAACTAAAACTACTTAACTGCATAATTAAACTACTAAACTACTTAAACTGCATCTAACATTTAATGTTTACAGACAGTATGAGAGATGGGAGCTCCAGAGGTGGTCTGGTGGCCCAACAATATCATCAGTGACTCAAATGCCACCCACCTCTCTACTCCACCATTACCAGAATGTTGGTGTCAATCCCTCATGGATGCATTATGGCTGCCTCTGTTCCAGCCATCACGTCTGCATAGTTAACCCTCCATCCAGAAGTAAGGGGGCACCTTTCCCCTGCCTATCTCTTTCTTTTCAGCAAGTAAACTCTCTCACAAAAGCCCCTGTAGACTTCTTCTAGGATCTCACTGGCCAGAACTTTGTCACAAGTCCTTGTCCTGACCAATCACTAGTAGGAGAATCAGTTGCCATAACAGAGTTGGAATGACCGTGATTCCTCCTCAGTGAGCATCCACAGGAAGAAGGCAGGGTGGGCTGGGAAAAGCCTCTGGGTGAGCAACGAACACCGTCCTGCCATAAAGGGGAAATGACGTGGGAGCTGAGGGCTCGAAGGAAAGGCAACAGGAGAGCAGGAAGAGAAGCACAGGCAGAGGTGCAGAGGACGACCTGGGGGCTTGAATCACTGGTGGTTCCTTGCTGCAGGAACACAGCTCAGGTGGGGAAGGTGGGCAGGGCCTTGTATGACCTTTTACACCTGGAGCCCTGGAGCGGGGCAGGCCTTGGGCAACAGGGAGCTGCTGGGAGGTGCTGAGTAAGAGAGGGAGGGCAGGAGCAGATGGGAGATTGCAGTGCACAGAGGCCCCTGTGCTTAGGAGCCGAGCAGAGCCATTCTGTGGTGGGCAGCAATGTTGCTAATAAACTCCAGAGGCCTCTGTTCAAACAGACAATTGTAACTGACAAGAGGGAGTAAACGTGGTCTTAATGAATGGGTTTGCTAGTGGCAACCGCCTGTTTCTGGATGTTAGACCACCCACTCTCAGCCGGTTCTTAGATAGCTCTGTTGTCACACCTGCTACACCCACACCTCTCCTCTCCCACCTGCCCCCTGCCTGGCCTCGGGCCTGCACACCCCAGGGCGCCTGAAACAACCCAGCACTTTGGGTTGTAATTAACACAGGGTGCCCCCACGTCTGAGGGTGAAGGTGACTGGGTTCCAGTTTACAGAGGGGAAAACAGAGGCTGGGCATGGGTGAGGGGCTCGCTGTGAGTTGGGTGTGTGTGTGGGTGGGATCCCAATCAATCATCCCCTTTATGACTTCAGAGTGGGGCAGCCTCCCTACCCCCATCCAGGATGCTGGCTAAACCGAGGGGTTCAGAGCTGTGCTCACCCCAGCCCTGGAACTGGGGGTTGGGGAGGGAGGGCTCTTCTCTGTATGATGCTCCCTCCTGCAGAGGGCACACAAGAGACCCCACAGATATATCATTCCTTCCTTATGACCTGAGCCTCCCACGTCTGCATCAGTAGTGCCCTGACCCGTGGGGACCGCAGCCCACAGGAGCACACATGGGCAGGTGTGCCCATGACTGAGAGGCCAGTACCCCCCAATTAAGGACCCTCAGTGCTCAGACAATCTCATCCTGGAATTGAGGGGAGACCCGGGGTCAGGGGACCAATTCCAGCCTTAAAGGGCAAGTTTGTTGTCATTCAGGGGGCTGATGGTTTTTTAAAATTAAATTACACATTTGCAATCCCATACAGTAGTCAACCCCCTTTCTCAGCAGCCTTGTAGCCCTCAGCCTGGCAGCTTTTATTTCTCTTTAGTCCTAAGTTCTTAACCTCAAAGTGAGTCCCATTATGGACATAAATACTGTCCCTTTCCTGTCCCTTCAGTATAAGACGACACCCCAAACTCCCCCTCCCTTCCCCTTGTCAAGGCCTCCACACAGGTGAGCATGGCTCTTTTAATGCCGTTCTGCAGATTTGTGAGCGAAGGATTTAGAATAATAAGGCGAGGAATGGCTGCCCCACGTGGCAGGGCGAGTGGGCAGGTGGTGATAAGTCACCTGTAAAATCTCAGCCAACTGAAGTGTCAGCAGCAGCAGAACAGCAGCCAGGGGCTGAGCGTGTGCAGAATAAGTGGATTAAGTGTGTTCATCCAGCAGCCTCTGGGGTGGTGGGCCCTGGAACACGACTCTAAGTGTGGAAGAGGGAGGGTCCCCAGTGCCTGGATCCCCACCTTCTAGAAATTGGGGTTGAGATGTGGCTTTGAAATCAGAACACTAGGGTTCAAAGCTGGCTCCACCACTTAGTTATAAAAGCAAAACGAGCCTCCGTTTTCTCATCTGTAAAATGGGAGTATTGAAGTCTCTCCCTCTCAGGGTGGGGAGGGGTTTAAATGGGGTGACAGGTAGAGCACAGGGGCTGGCTGGGCCGAGCATGCACCCAGGCACGCTGTTATGACCCCTGTATTCTGGGGCAGAGTCTGCAGACTTTTCCCATAAAGGGCTGTTTTAGGCTTTAAGAGACCTGCGGCCTCTGTCACAACTACCACTCTCTGCTGTTGTAGAGCAAACGCAGCTTCGGCAGTAGGTCATCCATGCTCCCACCCCTGCTTACTGAGATGCAGATTATTGGATATGATGGTCACATAACACTATTGGTTTTAGGCGTCCAGCGTCATGGTTTGATACATGTACATATTGTGAAGTGATCACCCACAGTAAGTTTAGTTACCATCCATCACCGCACACAGCTACAGATTTTCTTGTGAGGAGAACTTTGAAGATCTACTCTCTGAGCAACTTTCACATACACAGCACAGTGTTAACTGCAGTCACCATGCTGTACATACATGCCCAGGGCTTGTGTATCTCACAGCTGGAAGTTTGTACCTTTTGACCATCTTCACCTATTTCACCCGATCCCCTCAACACCCCGCCTCTGGTAATCACCACCTTGTTTTCTGTTTCCATGAGTTCAGTTTATGTCTTCGATTCCACATGTAAGTGAGGTAGTAAGTATCTGTCTCCCTCTGACTTATTTCACTGAGCATAACACCCTCAATGTCCATCCATGTTGTTGCAAATGACAAGATTTCCTTCTTTTTCATGGCTAAGATTCCATTATATATGTATATATGCATATAACATATACATCGCATTTCCTTTATCCATTCTTCTGTCGATGGACACATAGGTTGTTTCCATGTTACTGAACACAAGTTCATGTGCCCAGTGCAGAGTGAGGCCAAACAAACTGAACCACCAGAGTTTGGAGCAGAGAAAGTTATTGCAGGGGCAGCAAGGAGATGGGTGGCCTCCAAACTACAAACTCCCCGGAGTGTTTCAGCAAATCATTTTTAAAGGCCAGATGAGGGAGGAGATGGTCTCAGGTGTGTGATCAGCTTGTGCACAGTTATCTGATTGGTTGATGGTGATGTTACAGGGGTTAACTTTATCAGTCCTTAGGTGGGCGCCAGTAGGTCTGGAAGCTCATGATCAAGTAGTTAACTTTTTCCACTTGGTGGGGGATTTTAGCATCTGAAAAACTCAGGAAAATGCATGAGATACTATTATCTGGCTACTTCAGAGAGGAGCTACAGCAGGGGATATGGGGGAGGGGTCTGTCCCATAGGGTCCTTCTCAGTTACATCCATATCTTGATTATTGTAAATAATGCTGCCATGAACTGATTTCCACATCCATTCCGGGCTTGCAGCCCTGCTGGCAGCATAGAGCTGACAGCAAGGACACTGGCTGTGGGTCCTGGGTGACAGCAGGGCACCCCTGCTCCTTCTCTGTGCCTCAGTATCCTCAACTGTAATGGAGAACTGGTAACAGGCCCCCCAGGAAAACTCACTAAGACCCTGCTGTGTGACCTTGGGTATTTTTCTCCATGGAACATATCACCGCCTGACTTTCCATGTATTTTACTTATTTTTCTGTCTCCCCGCCACCCCAGGCTGTTTGCTGCGTGAGAATGGAGACCCGCCTGCTTCACTCCCCACTGTTCCCAGTGTCTGGAGCCTGCCCAGTGCACAGTAGGGGCTCAGTGAAAGTGCACTGGGTGTGTGGATGCTGAGGTCATGGATAAGAACGTTCCAGGCAGCGATGGTAAGAGTCATTGACTCACTACTTACTGAGCCTCCTGTGTGCCTAGCACTGACTTGGATGGCAGGCCTGGCACTGAACGAGATGCACAGTGAGCACACGACCTGTTAGAAGGACATGTGCTGTGAGGACACGCAGGGCTTGGTGAAGTCAGGAGTGCAGGGTGTGGGGGAGAGGGCTGAGGGGGGACAGTGGTGGGAGAGGAGATGGGAGAGTTGGGGGCCCAGGTCGTGCAGGGCCTGTGGCCCCTGTGAGGACTTTTCCTCTGGTGGTGGGAGCTATGGCTGGGTGCGCAGCACGGGGCCGGCCCTGAATGCTGTGCAGGAGTGAAGCAGGCAAGGACTGGGGAGCCTGTCCCTGTAGACTGTGTAGGCAGGGAAGGCTCCTCTGAGAAGGTGACATTTGAGCTGAGCCTTTTATGGATGCTGTTTCTACCTTCTGTAAACTTGGTGCTTTACATATGCAAGACACCCCCTGTTCTGAGTCACCTTGACTTGGCCTCCTGCCCCCAGGAGGAGTCCTTCTAGTGCCCAATTTTGTTTTTTGTTTTTTTTTTTCAAGTCACTCGGCTTGTGGGATCTTAGTTCCCGGACCAGGGATCGAACCCGGGCCCTTGGCAGTGAGTCCACTGTGTCCTAACCACTGGACCACCAGGGAACTCGCCCAGGGCCCACTTTTCAAATACAAACCAACCACCTCCTCTGTTGGGGACTCGCATTCTGAGGCACTGTCCACCTGCCCTGCTCCCCCAGGGTCAGGTCCCAGGCTGCTTGGGGCCACATATCCCGGGGCCCATGAAGTCACTCAGCCCTGCGGGCCTTAAGCCTGCTCACCCTGCTTGCCGCTGCCTCCACAGAAACACGATGAAGGCTCCCATCCATCCCCAGCTGCGGGCTTCGCTGCCTCCTGCCCTCCCCGTATGCCTCCGTGTGGGGAGGCCCTGCCTGCTGTTCCGTCCCCTCTCCCGGAAGTGTGAGTACAGATGCTCTTTTCAGTGGCAGTTGTCTCCTGATCTGCTGGCCTTAGTGAATCTCAAATTTTCTACTAAACATTCTATTTTAAACCAGCCTAGGAGACACTTTGCAGACACAGAGTAAACAATTGAAGAACAAATAAACTGTATGCCTTTTTACAATATCGTCAAGTTTAATAATTTAATATGTATTAGAATTCCTTTTCCCATAAAATCGCAGACTGCATCAGGGTGGAGGGTGTATAAAAATCACGTGGACAGGACCAGACACCTGTGAGGTCCTTACTTTCCATTTCCTCAGACTGAGGGCCCAGGGCCAAGCTTGACCAAGTCCCAGTCTCTGCCTTCACACTGTGAGTGAAATTTGGTTGGTTTTTCAAATTAAGCTTTTACACTTGTCAGCGTAGCAGGGAGATTGTTGGTTCAAAACTCATCTTTCCGGCAATAATCAAGTTATATCACACATGAGACGGCCTGTTCCCTGGGTTATTTGACTAGAATCTGCAGATATCAACAGGGATAGAGTCAGGGAAGCATATTTCAAAACCAGCTGCATCTCTGGGAGAGAGTGGGGCTGATGCCCCTGGAATGTAGCAGCTCCTGGCTTGTTCAGTCGGGAGCATCTGTCTTCCAGCGTTAGATTTCCAGAGAAACGCCCAGAGAGGACAGTGGACTGGAGCTGAGCTTGGCTGCCACCCATGGAAGGGAGGGCTGGAAACGTCAGATAACTGCGGTCCTGGGAGCAGCCAGACTCAAGGGAACCACAAGAAATGTGCCCTCCAGGACTGCTGTCCTACTTAGGAAAAGTCTCCGCGGCTATAACAAAGGGCCCACGGCAGAGTGGCAAAAGGAAGCTGGCATCCCTCATGCTGGGTCTGGAGGCAGACAGTCCAGGGGTGGTCCAGGAAGCTCCTTTCCCTGTCGCCGTGTCATCCCAGAGGAGTTGCCTCGTCCATATGGGCAGGACTGAGCTCCAACCTCAGAGCTCACATTCCCAGTGGCAGGACAGAGAGAGAAGAAGAAAGGGCCTGCTTCTCTCTCCTAGGACATATTCTAGAAGTTGTGCAAATCACTTCCCTTCCTGTCCTGGAGGGAGAGTTTGGGCATATGAGCAGCCTCGCTGCAGGTGGGAACTCTATAGTCGTGGGCGGCCGCATGACCAGCTAAAGGTCAGTGCTCTGGGAAATGGACAAGGCTATTGGGAGCCACCTGGACGCCTCAGCCCCACCCCTTCTAATGTTCCCTCCTACCACCTGACCACTCTTTACCCTAAGGTCATGTTTTATGAGAGATTGTCCGTAAGACAAATTGCATTAAGCAATTCATAATTCAGGAACCAGTTGAAAATCATGGGCTGGTGGGTGTTTTCATGAGTTTTGCTGGTAAATTGCCGGTGGGGCTCCGACACCGACCCTGAAGCTCTCTCCCACCCAGAGCCCACTGGGCACCAGAAGCCAGAGGCATCTTGTTCGGTGGAAGGAGACCATGTCACTCCCTGCTCATGGATCCCCTGCTCTTCAGAGCAAAACCCACCCTGTGGTCCCTGTGGTCAAACCCACGCATCAGGACCCCACCCTATAGGGGAAAGGGAGAGCCTGACTCCTGCATGAGAGTCAGGAAACTCAGCTGTACAGGGACCTGACCACACCATACACAGGCTGGCTCACAGGACCTTGTTATCCTATTATGGGCATCTCAGTCATAATTCACACATGCCCTGGGACCAAAAGTTCTGCTCGGGTCGTCTGAAAATGTTCGGTAATGTTAGTGCAGGAAGGTAATGCACACTTTCTGCATTTCTGCCCTGCAGTGCAGCAATTGTTGCTGTTGGAAATCATCGTGCTAATTCTCTTAGGTCATTTTTCCATTTAGTTGTTCTGAGTAACTCCAAGTACTACATGACTATGTGCATCTCAAACTGGAAAATGCACAACCCCAATTCTGTGCAGGGAGGATGCAAAACAGAGTGTGATACATCTTTCTGGAGCATCAAGCTTAATAACAAGACTTGGAAGAACCAAAGAGTTGATGAGAACTATCACCCTCCCCCACCAACATGGGAGACAGAAGAGTGGGAGAGGGGAGAAGTGCCCAGGAATGACAGTCCAGTCTCTGAAGTTTCACCCAAGTGGGGGTCAAGGGGCAGACCTGCAACCAGGGTGGCCTCTCTTCTGGTCTCCCAGGCCACTCTAGACCATCCTCTGAGCTGGCTACGTGTTTGAATACAATGCTTCTGAAGGCCGTGGAGGTTCTTGATCCCAGGTCCCAGGTCCCAGGGAGCATGGCCTGACCTTCCTGCTTCAGTCATCCATGGGGTGTTACACTGGGCTCACTTTGTGGTGATGCTTCTTGCTGGGAAGCCTACAACATAGGTGTTTTAAAATAAAGTTCCACGTTCTCCCAGCCACCCACTGCTGTTCCTGGCTGTGGCCAGAGGGAGTGGCTGGGAACACACTCTCAGGCTGCCCAGCATGGGAGGAATTTCCAAGGTTGGACACACCTGGAGGGCAGCAGGTTCCCTCTGGGGCTCAAGTCCTGCTGCTGGTGCTGCTGGTAGAGGTGGAGGCCACAGGGCCACACTGGGGGCTGGGCTGGGGGTAACGGTCCTCGCCTCCAGGCTGGTCGGGTATTGGCAGTCTTGCTGGTCTTCTGCCCTGACTTCTGGTCCTCCTGCAGCTGCTCACTTTCTTCCTGGTAGAGCCACGTAGGGAGGAGTGGTTCACTCTGTGTGGACACCTCAGGGCTTGGTGAAGGCTCAACTTCATGGCTGCTGAGGTCGGCAGAAAGGGAGGGCCTCACACTGATGGTGCAGCCTCCCGCCTCAGGTTCCTCGGAGCTCACACTGTCATGCCTCCTGCCTGCTCCTGAGTCTTGGATCTGGTCCCACCTCAAGCCCAGAGTCCTTATCACAGGACAGCTCACAGTATGGCCTGAGTGACTCCTCCTACCCCATGTTCACCCATGGATGCCTCATTAGGTCATTGAAGGTGATTCTGTCACTGGGGTTGAGGGTCACCTTATCTTTTAAGAGATTTTTTTTATCTCTGAGGAGAAATACAGTGGGATGGGGTATTGCCCTTTTAGGATTCACTGCCACAGCTCCCAGAAGTCCCAACACCCAAAAGGCAGGGATCTGGTGACCATGGAGTAGAGAACTATTCCCAGACTCCATACATCCATTGCAGGTCCGTCATAGCTCTGCCCCAGGAAGAGTTCCAGGGCAGCGTAAGCGGGGCTGCTGCAGAAGGTATCAAGTTTGCCACTCTCTTTACATTCATTGCTGAAGGCCAAAGTCCATAATTTTGATGTTTATCTCGGCATCAGAGAGGAGGTTCCTTGGCTTCAGGTCCCAGCAAATGACGCCCCTCTGGTGGCAGGGCTGCAGGGTGGAGACCACCTGCTGGAATGGGCCTCAGCCCTCCGCCTCTGTCATGCAGCCGTGGTCATCCAAATGGCTGGACATGTCCCCCCCGACTGAGGTACTCCATCACCAGGAACATTGTCTCCTGCGTGTCAATCACCTCCAGTAGTTTTACAATATTAGGGTGATTCAAAGCCTTCATACTGTTCACTTCCCGGAAAAGTTCCTGGAGGCTGGAGGAGCTCTGCTACCTTTTCTTAATGACCTTGACAGCCACATCCCAGTCAGAATGTGCCAGGCCAACTTCACCTTGGCGAACCTACATTCATCAGTGGTGTGGAGGATCTCGTAGTTGTCAATATGAGCCTCCTTGTCAGCAGAGAGGGTCATGAGGCCCTGCATCATGGTGACCTGCTGACTACACTGACAGATAGCACTAACTAGCAATGCTAATTATGCTAACTAACAATGCTAACTATACTAACAGTGCTAAGTATGCTAACTATACTAACAGTGATGACTAATACTAATGATACTAACTATGCTAATAAACTATTAACTTTACCAGTTATACTAACTATACCAATGATACTAACAATGCTAACAGTATTAATACTAGCAATACTAACTAAAAAAATAATTTAAGATAAAATGAGAAAAAGAACAAAGGAAAAAAAGAAAGCAGAATGAAAAAATTTAAAAATTGAGAAGAAAAAATTTTTAAATAAAAGAAAAATGATAAAAAAGACAAAAATAAAAATGAGAAAAAGGCAAAGAAAAAAGAAAAATGAGGAAAATAAAAAAAGAGTAGAGAGAAAAGGAAAATATCAACAAAATGATAAAAACATGGAAAAAGCAAGCTAACTGTGGGTCCAAGGCCATCAGGTCACTGAAAGCAGCTTCCTGGGCTCTAAGGACAAAAAACCTGGGCCCAGCTGGGGACATATATAGGTACTTTTGTGAATTTAATCACAGTGGTGCCCTGTGAGTTCAGAGCAAGTAACACCAGTCACAGCTGGGGACAAACCACAGTGGTTTTCTCACTTTTTGGGTTCAAGACTCCTTTACACTAGGAAAAAGGATCCCAAAGAGATTTTTCTTCATGTGCATTATTAGAGATTGGTATTCACTTTGTTAGAATTTAAAATCTGTAGGATGCTTCCATGACATTTTCATTTCTAGTTTGAAAATCTGTAATAATTTTAAAGACCTCATAATGTCTACACTTGAAATAGACAATTCCTTTTCCTTAAACTCTGGTCTCAAAATAATGTTACAACTTAACTGACTTCACAATACTATAGGAAAATGCTCTGTTGCATAAGACATGATAAGGTACATTATGAATGTCTATGAAGCTGAGAGAAGATTTGCCAGGAAGATCATGAGCAGATGTCTTATCAGGACCCTCGGAGGCCAGATGGCATGGGTTGATGTATTTGAAGTGTTGAAGGAAAGAAGCTGTCAACCAATCATCTTATATCTAGCAAAACTGGCCTTCGAAAATGAGGGAGAAATTAAGACATTCCCAGTTAATCGAGAGTTGAGAGAGTTCTTAACTACCAGACCTGCCTGCAGCAGGGAGTCCTTCAGGTTTGAGTGAAGGACCCTGGACAGTAACTCAAAGTTTTATGAAGAAATAAAGATCTCTGGTAAAAGTAGATAGTTGGGTGATTAGAAAACCTAGTACCATTGTAGCTCAACTTTTTGTTTTCTATTTGATTTAAGAGACTAATCTATAATAAAAAACCTCCACAATTATTAGTCTGGTTTTGGACACACAGTGCATAAAGATGCAATTTTATGACATCAGTAACTGAAAGGGGGTGGAGTCAGAGCTGTATATGAGCAGGGGTTTTATATGTTATTGAAATTAAGCTGGTTTAGAAATTGAGCTATTTGTAATGAGGTGGATAAAACTAGAGTCTGTCATACAGAGTGAAGTAAGTCAGAAAGAGAAAGACAAATACCGTATGCTAACACATATATATGGAATTTAAGAAAAAAAATGTCATGAAGAACCTAGGGGTAAGACAGGAATAAAGACACAGACCTACTAGAGAATGGACTTGAGGATATGGGGAGAAGGAAGGGTAAGCTGTGACAAAGCGAGAGAGAGGCATCATAAAAAGAAATGAAATTGAGCTATTTGTAATGAGGTGGATAGAACTAGAGTCTGTCATACAGAGTGAAGTAAGTCAGAAAGAGAAAGACAAATACCGTATGCTAACACATATATATGGAATTTAAGAAAAAAAATGTCATGAAGAACCTAGGGGTAAGACAGGAATAAAGACACAGACCTACTAGAGAATGGACTTGAGGATATGGGGAGAAGGAAGGGTAAGCTGTGACAAAGCGAGAGAGAGGCATGGACATATATACGCTACCAAACGTAAGGTAGATAGCTAGTGGGAAGCAGCCGCATAGCACAGGGAGATCAGCTCGGTGCTTTGTGACCATATGGAGGGGTGGGATAGGGAGGGTGGGAGGGAGGGAGACACAAGAGGGAAAAGATATGGGAACATATGTATATGTATAACTGATTCACTTTGTTATAAAGCAGAAACTAACACACCATTATAAAGCAATTATACTCCAATAAAGATGTAAAAAAAATTTTTTTAAAGAAATTAAGCTGGTTTAAGTTGGCATTAGAGTGTTATAACTTTAGGATATTATTTGTAATCTCATGGTAACCACAAAGAAAATAGATATAGAATATCCACAAAAGGAAATGAGAAGGGAATTAAAATGTTTCACTACAAAAAATCAACTAAATGTAAAAGAAGATGGTCATGAAGGAAATGAGGGACAAAAAAGTCATAAAGCATATAGAAAACAAAAAGCAAAATGACAGAGGTAACTCTTTCCTTATCAGTCATTACTTTAAATGTAAATGGGTTAAACTCTTCAGGTGAAAGATTGACAGAATGGATAAAAACATATAATGCAACTATTTGCTACCTATAAGAGACTCACTTTAGATCCAAAAAATGGAGAAAAGTTGAACTCAAAAGGATAGAAGAAGATAGTCCATGCAAATAGTAACCAAAAGAGAGCAGGGGTGGCTGTACTAATATCAGACAAAATAGACTTTAAATCAGAAAATGTTACAAGGGACAAAGAAGGACATTATATGTTAATAAGAGGTTCAATACAGCAAGAAGATAAAATCATAAACATTTACACACCTAATGACACCATCAAAACACATGAAGCAAAAGCAGACACAACTGAGGGGAGACATAGTTCTACATAATAGTTGGAACCCTCAATACCTCACTCTCAATGATGGATAGAACAACTAGACAAGATGAGTGAGGAGGTAGGGAATTTGAAAAACACAATCAACCAGTTAGGTCTAACAGACACACACACCAACAGAACACACATTCTTCTCAAGGTCACATGAGGCCTTCTCCAGGACAGACCATGTGTTAGGCCACAATTAAGTCTCAGTAGATTTTACAAGATATCATACAAAGTATCTTCTCCAAGCACAATGAGATAAAGTTAGAAATCAGCAAGAGAAGGAAAAATGGAAAATTCACAAATTTGTGGAAATTAAACACACCTTAAAGAAACTTTGTGTCAAAGAAGAAAACACAAAAGGAATTAGAAAATATTTAGAGATGAAGGAAAAGGAAACACAAACTTATGAGAAACAACAAAGCAGTGCTAAGGGGAACATTATAGCCATAAACACACTACAGTAATCTCAAACAAATAACCTAACCTCATGCAACTAAGGAAACTAGAAAGGGAAGAACAAACTAAACCCAAAGCTAGAAGAAGGAAGTTAATAATAAAGATTAGAGCAAAGACAAAGTAGAGAATAGAAAAACAGAGAAAATCAACAAAACCCAAAGTTGGTTTTCTGGAAAAATTAACAAAGCTGACAAGCTGTTAGCTAGACTGACTAAGAAAAAAAAGGGAAGACAAATTATTAAAATCAGAAGTGAACATGGGGCAAAAAAAAAAAAAAAAAAAAAAAAGGATTATAGAGAGTACTATAAATAATTGTTCTCTAACAAATTGGACAACTAGATAACATGGACAAAGTCCTAGAACTACAAACCCTCCCAAGACTGAGTCACAAAGAACAGAGAATCTGAATAGATTCATAACTAGTAAGGTGATTAGATCAGTAATCAAAAACCCCTCTACAGAAAAACCTCTGTGCCCAATTGATGGCTTCACTGGTGAATCCTACCAGACATTTAGTGAAGAACTAACACCAATCCTTCTCCAACTTATCCAAAAAATTCAGGAGAAAGAACACTTCCTAACTCCTTCTATGAGTTATAATAAACTGGTTCCCTGAGCTCGGTTAGCTGCTTTAGCAAATTAATCAAACCCAAGGAGAGGGTTGTGGGAACCTCTGATTTATAGTCTGTTGGTCAGAGGTACAGGTAAGAACCTAGGCTTGCCATTGGCATCTCAAGTGGAGGCCATCTCATGGGACAGAGCCCTTAACTATCTCCAGGTAGACAGTGTCAGGACTGAGCTGAATTGTAGGCACCCAGCTGGTGTGGAAGAGTTGCTTGGTGGTGTAGCAAACATCTGCCACCACACACACACACACACACACACACACACACACACACACATGTTGGAATTGGGTACTAGAATCATTACCAGGTGAACTCACCATGTGAAACAGACCCTGCCACACACTTAGTACACAAGCACTTTTCAGTACGTGTGCTGGTCTATAAAAGATTTGAAAAAAATATGAAAGTGGGGAAGGTGGAAGTGGGATAATATTATGAGACCAGCTATGAGCTGATAACTGTTGAAGTTGGGTACGTTGGGATGAGGGTCATTATACTGATTTGCCTACTTTTGTGTATGTTCAAAGTTGTCCACAAGAAAAAGTCGAAGAAACAAAACACAAGAGTAAAGTGAATGTGTTGCCTGCATCACTGGACTCCTGTTCATTTAGGTGGTGAGTGGGGCGTGTGATAAACCGTGGCTTCTCTGAGGTGGGCTCACAGGGCTGGACACACTGTCCACCCTCCACAGCCATGACACAGAGAGGGGTTCACATCAGATCCATCGTCATGGTCATGCACCCTCTCCTGGGTGAGAGACCTCTCAGAGAATCTGATCATAGCCATGCACCTCACTCGTGGTCAGCAGGCACACACTCAACTGCAGCTCCAGTCATGGAGCCCATGTGCATTGGCCACACAGGAACCGGCCGCAGATGAGGGCATTTGGGACAGCTGGCTCTGACTTTACAGCTCTTGTGTTCTCCAGCCTGGTGTCTTTTAACCATCTGGGGCTGTGCTGGCTTGGGGAAAGAGCTGGCCAATGTGCACTTCAAGGTCAAGAAGTTAGGGCTTCCCTGGTGGGGCAGCAGTTGAGAGTCCACCTGCCGATGCAGGGGACGCGGGTTCATGCCCCGGTCTGGGAAGACCCCACATGCCACGGAGCGGCTGGGCCCGTGAGCCATGGCCGCTGAGCCTGCATGTCTGGAGCCTGTGCTCCACAACGGGAGAGGCCACAACAGTGAGAGGCCCACATACCGAAAAAAAAAAAAAAGAAGATATATAGCCCAGGAGATGTGCTGTGTTTCCTGCAGCGCATGGCTGAGAGAAGACGAGGTCCATGTGTCACTGGGGGTGGTGTGGGAGAAATGGGGAGAAGTTGGTCAAAGGGTAAAAGTCACAGTTCTGTAGGCTGAGTGAATCTAGAGATGCAACGCACAGCACGTTGACAGCAGTTAATGACATCGCGTCGTGTGGAGAAAACTCGCTGGGAGAGTAGACTTGAGGTGCTCAGACCACACCAAAAAGGGATAGTTATCTGAGCAGATGGACATGTTAATTAGCTCGCCTGTGGTAATCATTCCACTATGTACATAGACATCAAAATGTCATGTTGTACACCTGAAATTCATGCAAGTTTTATTAACAGTGAGGTCTGTGACATGAGTGGCCAGCAGCTGTACCTGGACACTGTGACTTCATCAATGGCAGAAATGACACTCCTGCCAGGGTGGGCCCAACCTGCAAAGGGACAGGTGTGTGTTGCTTCCTGGCTCTTGGAAACCAGCCCCCCAGCTGTGAAGAAGCCCGGCAGCCACACAGAGGAGGACGAGGCCCGGCTACCAGCCCAGCTGAGCCCCGGATAGCGGCCACTGTAAGCGAGGCCTCAGCAGCGCTCACATGTGGCAGAGAGGAGCCGTCCCCCGGGGCCATGCCCAAAGCATGAAATCCCATGGGAATAAATGATGATTATTTTAAACCACTGCGTTTAGGGGCAGTTGGTTTGACAGCGGAAGGTACCAAAACGCTGCCTCCGCCTGCCCCACGCCCGCTCCAGGCCCTCCACCTCCTCTCACCCCTGTTATAGGTGGACTGTTCCTGGCCCCCAGTTTCATATGTTGGGGTCCAAACCCCCCAGTGTGACAGTGTTTGGAGATGGGGCCTGTGCAGAGTCGCACCCTTGAATGCAGTTCTAAGGGTGGAACGTAAGCCAGTAGAGCTAAGGTCCTGACATAAGGGGAAGGGGCTACAGGGCTCCCCCCACCACATGAGGACACAATGAGGAGGCCGCCGTCTGCTGTCCACATGGAGAGTTCACACCAGACACTGACCCCACCGGACTGCGATCTGGGACTTCTGACCTCCAGAGCTGTGAGAAGACACACTTCTGTTGTTCAAGCCGCTCAGGCTGTGGCCTGTGTCATGGCAGCCACAGCACATTAATCATACACCCTCCAGCCTCGAAGCCTCTGCACACACCCTCCCTCCTGCCTGGACGCTTCATGCAGCTCACACCTCCTGGCCACAGTCGCTCTCAGCAACTGTGTTCCTAACTCGGGGATGGGGTGGGAGGTGGGGGTCATCAGCAAGGCCTCTGTCCCTGTTCACCCCTCTCAAAGTAGCCTGCCCTCCCCTCCAGCATGGGTCGGTCTGCAGCTGCAGCTTCGATTTCTTTGAATAATGGTTTGATGGATGTTCCCCCTCCTCCCAGGTCTGCACAGGGTCTGTCACACATACCTGCCCCATTTTTAGAAAAGGTGCTGGCCTTGACCGAGAAGGTAAAGCACCCTTTGACCCAGATATTCTGGTCCTGGATGTAAATACTAGTGACACGTGGGACATGGCTGGGCAGTGTGTCTCAGGGCCCTGGCCTTGCCTGTCCCATCAGGAGAATGGATGCATGCGGCCCATCCAGATGAGTGACACTGGGCAGCCATGGGAACACTCGAGCCTGGCCACCCTGAGCAGCAGGGGAGAGTTGCCCAGACAACCAGTCCCCAAAGAGGGCACATGTCACAGTCCAGCTGAATGAAATAACACAGAAAATACCAGTGCAGCCTGGGAGTCAGGCAATGAGGCCGAGAAGGGACAACATAGTCACAAATGTCAGGGCACCAGTCACCCCAGGGAGAGGGTTGTTTTCAAGGCGGGATGCGATGGAAACACCCATTTACTGACTTGCGTGGTGAATACCCTTGTCTAAACTATAGTGGAGCTTTAAACTATATGCAACACACACATACACATGTGTGTAGATAAGTTTTGTATGTCTTCTGTGTGTACACCAACAAGTTTTTGTGTGTTTTTTTATAAATTATTTTATTTTTGGCTGCATTGGGTCTTCATTGCTGCATGCGGGCTTTCTCTAGTTGCTGCGAGTGGGGACTACTCTTCGTTGCGGTTCATGGGCTTCTCACTGCGGTGGCTTCTCTTGTTGCGGAGCACAGGCTCTAGGCATTCAGGCTTCAGTAGTTGTGGCACATAGGCTCAGCAGTTGTGCCTCATGGGCTCTAGAGTGTGGGCTCAGTAGTTGTGGTGCACGGGTTTAGTTACTCCACGGTATGTGGGATCTTCCCGGACCAGGGCTCAAACCCGTGTCCCCTGCATTGACAGGTGGATTCTTAACCACTGTGACACCAGGGAAGTCCCACACCAACAAGTTTTAATGGAAAAAATGAACAATTGTTCGACAAAGTGGCAAACTTGTTTTTAAAAGGGGGACAGAGCTCCCAATTGCTCCTCAAACACCCAGGTCCAATGTCACAGGTGGATGAACCTGGGCTCCCCTGGCAGCACCCACCCGCCTCAATCTCACCAGTAGCAAATGACTGACCAGTTGCCTAAGTGTAAACCCATTTTCCAGAAGGACACTGGACTCCCTGCCCAGCATTTCCAGGTGGGCATCTGCGCCCACCAGCACAGCATCAGCACCCGGACGCTGGCAGGTGACAAAGACCAGATGACCAGCAGATCCTGTGCTCTCTGCCTGGGGCAGTAACAAGGCCAGACCAGCCCCCTGTCAGCTGGAGACTCTCTACAGCCATTCTCAGGACAGTTTCCCCACCTCTCAGGGTCTTGGAAGTGACCTTGTCTATGTCTGTTTCCTGCTCTGTCTTCTTCCATGAGGACAAGTGGTGTGTTAGGTGCACTGCAAGGTCTCTGGTGCTAAGACTGGCAGAGGCTCCTTACTAAATGGCTGAGGGGCAGTGACAGAGCAATGCCAGGAGTCCCGTGGTCCTGGGATATCCTGTGTCTGAGAGGTGGGGACACACCAGGAAACAAGAAGGGACCCTGAGCAGACCTTCATGGTCCCTTCCCAGCCCCACCTCTTACTGTCTGCCAAGCACCCTCAGAATGTCACTCAACCTCCAGGAGCCTCATCTGTGGATTAGAGATGTCAGGAATGATTAGCACCAAGAAAGTGGAAGGAGATAAGGCAGAAACCCGGCCTTGGGGGTGCTGATGGATAAAGCTGCTTCTCTCACCAGCTGCCTGAAGGTATAGCTGAGGATGTGAGCTCTGTGCCACGGGGCATTGCTCATGGGCAGCCCTGAGGGGCATGGAGGGAAGGGTGACTTCTGTGGTGGGTGATGCAGGGCCTGGTGCCAAGTAGGCTCCAGGGAAATGTTTGTTGCCTGAATCCATGAAGAGATGGACAAACCTCACATGCTAACAATAGAGTCACATTTAGAACAAGGACTGCATGTGCAGAGGCCACTCTTGCTGGTCCTAGGGCAGAAGGAACAATGCATGACATGGAGAGGGAGTGGGCAGAACTCCAGTGGATGACCCCTGCATGTGCATGGACAGGGCAGCAGGTGGCAGGAGCAACCCAGAGCCCTCTGCTTTCTTGCCCATGGGGATGAAAACCAGAAGAGGGTGACTTCAAACTGGTGTGAATGGATGCGAGGTCACAGAAGCAGCCTCACAGGCCTTAACCCACCCCCAGGGGACTGTCCCCAGAAGGTCTTTCAGAGCCAGGATGAGGCTTTACATGTGCATGTGCACAGGCCAGAGATGTTTTAGTTTGGGCTGCCCAGACACACCTGGAAATAAGGATTCTGGCACAAGGAGTTTATTTGGGAGGTGAAGGCAAGGGTGTAGGGGAGTGAGAAGAAGAAGGGAAGGCGACTAAT